>NW_020837947.1:11819897-11917907 GCF_003676395.1 Aethalodelphis obliquidens
AAAAAAAAAAAAAAAAAAAAAAAAAAAAAAAAAAAAAAGTGAGGGGAAAAATCCTTTTTCCGTCACCAGCAAAAATTATTAAACAACTAGAAATTAGTGAGAATGCATAATATCTATAATAAAAACCTATTAAAATTTTACTAAAGGACATAAAGAAGATTTAAAAAATTCTGAGACAATCTGTGTTCCTTGGTAGGAAGATTCAAATCATAGGAGGTCAATTCTCTTAAATTACTATATATTCAGTGCAGTCACAAACAGATTTTTAAAATGATGTGACTGATTCTAAAGTTCATCTGGGTGGCTAACTTTGTAGAAAATACCAAGAAAAGTATTTTGAAGGGAAAAAAAACAAGAGTAACGTGAGAGCATCTGCCCTATCAGATAGCAAATTATTCTACAAATTTATAATAATTTTAATAGCTTACTACCAAACAGAAATATTCAAAGTCCAGAAATAGACACAAAGTGATATGGAGATTTAGAAAATGACAGAGGTGGCATTTCAAGTACATAAAGAAAAGATGGGGACCTCCCTGGCGGTCCAGCAGTTAAGACTCTGTGCTTCCAATGCAGGGGGCATGGATTCGATCCCTGGATCCCACATGGTGTGGCCAAAAAAAAAGAAAAAGAGAAAAGAAAAGATGGGTGCTAAAACAACCGAAGTTAGAACAACTAAGTTTTTTCTTCCCAATCCTTTGCTCTGTCGTACAGTTTCACCCGTGTGTAAAACCAGCAGCATACCTGTCTCTCCCAAATCACACATGGTACCAAAGCCCAAAGGCGTGTGGGAGCTTATTATAGCCTCTCACCAAGTCCCTAACCAGGGGTGAGTCCACGCTTGAACCAAGCCAGAATCAAAGCCATACATGTTAACCTTTAAGTTCTCGTGGGAGCAACCCTTAAGGTACCACCTCTCCACTTTCAGGGACTGGCACCCAGGCCAAGGGGCCACACAGGCTCCCCTCTGAGTCATGGCTGAGTCTGTCCCACCAAGCCTGCCAGCCCCTGCTTGGATGTCTCCACCTCCAACGTGCAACCTCCTTGGTACAAAAAACACTTCCAGTCCTCCTTCAGCAGGGGTCTGTTCCCTTCAGAATGTGACAGTTAACCACAGTGAATTCTGCAAAGAAAAGTAACATTCTACTCCTGAAGTGAAAAAAAAAAAAAAAAAAAGAAACAATTCCCATTGCAAAAGGATGATTCTTAATGGGAAACTTGGGAAGAACTTGGGCAAAGCAGGTCAGAAATGATTCCAAGATCATCTGTATTTGCTGAGGAATAAATAAAAGTTTTTATCATCTGAAATTCTGAACATGTCCCTGAGGGGAAGACTGTTTAGCATTTTGAGATGTGACAGCTTACCCAGGTCTTAAATATTCCTCTCAATAGAGGCTCTTTTTTATCCAGTACCTAGCCAAATCCACGCAGCACTGTCAGAGGACAAAGTAAAGCGCCTGCTTATGAGCTATTTTATGTTTCCACATGGAAATCCAAGCTATCGTTATCAGAGCTCCAGCAGGGCTGCAAGGCGCCTCTGAGCAGGAAAGTACTATAAAAGAAGCCGATTATATTTCCGAGATGGGATCACTGAGAATGTATAGACCAGTTAATGCTCAATGTTCTTCGTCCTCAGAACTGCCAAAGAGGCTTCCTTCCAGACACTCAATAGTAAAAGTTCCAAGTACTTTTCAGAAGGCTCCTAAGGTTTTTCTTCTTCCTTTTTTTCTTTGGGGGTGGGAAAGGGGGAGTGGAGGGGGTCACATGCATTTGTGTACGTGCAATGAAAATAGATTTTTAAATGTGCTTGGCAAAACTGGCAGGTACTAGTCTAGCTTCAGTGGTCAAGATGCATATACTTTCAAGGAAATTAATTTAACTTGGATGAAAAAATGTACAATGTGTATGAGCACACATTAAATAAAAAATGACCTTAAAAAAAAAAAGGTTCTATGGGATGCTCAATAACTAAAATAACATTCAACAAAGTACAGTGCTTGAGTCTATGAGCACTTCACCGTTCCAGATCCATCTCTTAATCTATAGGGCAAGTGCCAACAAGGAAGCTCTCCAAACTTCAGTCACCTATAAATGTCTAAGATCCTAATTTTCAAATATTCGTATTCCCCACTCTGCCCCTGCAGGACCCAAAAGGGAAAAGGTAGTCAGGGCCATTGGCTTAGTAAAATGAAATCCTGTCTTGGCTCTCCTATGATTTCACTTACTTTTTATAGCTTGGCTTTCAAACGTAGTAATTGCTTTCTTTTTTTAAAGACATGGATTTATACCACATTTAATTTGAGTGTCGCTATATATAGATTTTGGTCTACTATAATAGCAAATACATAAGATCCCACCCCTGAAGACGTAACTATAACAGCAGTTTAGGGATAGGATTATCTTTTCCTATAAAGCAAAATTATTAAAGTGATCAAACATAATGTGTCCATCTGCTACCTAAAGACAATTCCTAAACCCAGCTTTTATGACACTCTCAAAATAAAAAATGCACAATCTCTTCCAGGAAATTTGTGGTCTGAAAATTCTACGAGATTAAAAAAATTATATCATGTTGTCTCATGTCTGTGAGCTCTTATATTCTCTGGTTCAGATACTGGTACTTAAATCTTACAGTTAGAAAAGCTGCAGACTTTTCTAGACTGCTCTCAATTCTCGGAAAACAGATATAGAATCCACTTTTGTTCTTCAATTACTTATCTCTTACCAGAGAAAAGTGGTAATAATTCTTTTTCCCAGAATCATGAAGCTGTAGGTAACAAGAGCATGGCACAGTCCAAAGAACACGTGCTCTGCAATCAGCCTGGGTCAAAACCCAGCCCCACTGCTGAATCCCTCACCCTCTCCAAGCCGAGGTCCTCCTCCACGGGCTGGGAGGGAACGCGCTCTGGGGAACTGCGGAGTTAAATGAGACGATGGCATCGTGGACTCCTACAAAGTCAGCGAGATGAGGACGTTGCTGATGATGAAGCAGAGTCTTGGAAATACTTCCTCCAATCCCTTCACTTTTCAGATGAAGATAAGTGAGGACCAGAGAAATTACCGCACAAACCAATAATCTACATCTCAGTAAGTGGCTTATGAAGCAGGAGCGTCTAAGGCTTCAGTAAGGACTTCTAGATGTGATGAACGAAAGCACAACACTACTCATGCTCACGAGGGGCTCTGCCTCCAAGGAAGGCTGGCCAAAAACTCACTAGAGCTGAGCGTGTAAGGAAATGAGAACTTTCCCCACAAGAGAAGGCCCCCAAAGCGTGATGGGTAACATCTGCCTTTATTCGACTTCAAATATCTCTGCATCTTTGCTTGGCCACTAAAGACCATTCACTTCCAGCTGGTTTCGGGCCAGTAAGCTGCCCAACACATCACGGCTGCACAAGCAGCAGAGGACACACAGACGTGGTACGATTCCCACCTGCACTTGATCCCATGCACAGACCCGGCAGACCAGCATGGAAGCAGCTGAAAAGGACAGAGGTTCATGATGGAGAGGCAAACTCCCGGCTGCTCAACTGAAAATTTTCAGAAGAACTCTTAAACTTCCAATCATAAAGGCCCCTCACACCGACACCTCAACAATCTGCATCTTGGCCAAATGTGGCACCTCCGATCTCACTCCAGGCTGAGACCTGGCTTAAAGAGAGCCAGGTGCCAGGTACAGAGAGCATCTATAGCTGAGATCCCCCAACCCCCAGCTCAGATTGTCCTCCTAAGTCCATTTCCTGAAGTAGCTGCTAGTAAATCCAAGTCAAATTCAGACATCTTGAACAAAGAGGAAAAGAACGCAGGTCACAAAATAAAATCATATGCCAGGAAAAAACAGAGCGAAAACTGGGCTCCTCCTTCTCTTTCAATGCCCTTGTTTGAAAAACCACTTCTTCAAAACAGAAGCCAGAAATGAGGAAACCTAAGATGGATACGAAAATGAATTCACTTTATACATATCCACAGAGGCAAAGCCAAAGCCAAACCCAGAGCATGACACAAGTAAGCCCAGTAATGCCTTACTAAAAACCATCATCAGTTCCAACGGTCACTAAGGGAGCTTATACTTAAGCAGTACTCTACCGTCAGAGTAAGCATTAACTTCTCAAAACTCCAGAAATTTGACAACAAAAGACACTGTATTGCTTCTGCAAGACAGCCCCCAGTGGTTTTCCCTGCGAGGTGAGAGCTGCACTAACCCAGCTCAGGCTTCATGGTCGTTTATATCTCTCCTCAGCATTAAACATATCAGAGATGAGGTCAATGAGCTCTTCAAGAACCGGCCAGGCACACGCGTCCACACAGCACACCCAATGCTGTTTGGTCACCTTTAAACACGGTAAGCTTTCTACAACTCTTAGTAGACAGCTCACCACATCGCACCTTTCCCTTTTATCTCATGTATATTTCCTTCTCAAATGATTTTGTGGCAAATTATCCAGTTTTGAGAGCTACACCGAGACTAGCGAGTTCCTTTTCATAAGCTCCTTTGGACCGATAATACAATAGGGGAGGGAAGTAAAAGCACGAGTTCTCACTCGTGATTCTGCAGATTCTATTAGCTGGTCCTTAAATGACAGCGAGGCCACGCTGAGCAGCTCTGGGGGCTGCAGCAGCGGCAGCAGCCAGGGATGGGAGGTCAGGAACTAGTCTTTATCTGAACCACCCTTGTCAACTCCTGCACCTCACACAGTACTGATATGTGTCCTGTGTGCTGTGTGTTGAATAAGGGAATAAGTGAATGACCAGACTGCACTGTACAAGCAACAACGAGAGTGGGGAGACTTGAATTTCAGTCTTATCTTTGACTGTGAAAAGATGTACGACAAGAGATGTGGTCAACTCATTTAACCTCTCAGGAACTGTTTCCTTATCTATTTCAATGAAGCAACTGGACAGATGATATCAAGAGATCCTTATAGTTCTTAGATCCTATAAACTTTTATTATTTAAAGTCTGGTTACATAACCACCTCACATTTATTAGGATAGCTACTATTAAAAAAAAAAAGAAAGAAAATAATAAGTGCTGTAAAGAAGTTGGAACCCTTGTGCACTGTTGGTGGGAATGTCAAATGGTGCAGCCACTGTGGGAAAACAATATGGTGACTCTTTAAAAAATTAAAAATAGAATTACCATATGATCCAGCAATTCTAGTTCTGAAAGCAGTGTCTCGAAGAGATATGTACACCCATGTTCACAGCAACATTATTCACAATAGCCAAAGGATGGATAAATAGACATTTCTCCAAAGAAGACATACAGATGGCCAACAAACACATGAAAAGACACTCAACATCACCAATTATTAGAGAAATGCAAATCAAAACTACAATGAGGTATCACCTCACACTGGTCAGAATGGCAATCATCAAAAAATCTACAAACAATAAATGTGGAGAAAAGGGAACCCTCATGCACTGTTGGTGGGAATGTAAATGGATACAGCCACTATGGAAAACAGCATGGAGGTTCCTTAAAAAACTCACAGTAGAACTACCATATGACACAGCAATCCCACTACTGGGCATATACCCAGAGAAAACTGTAATTCAAAAAGACACATGCACCCCAATGTTCACAGCAGCTCTATTTACAGAGCCAGGACATGGAAGCAACCTAAATGTCCATCAACAGAGGAATAGATAAAGAAGATGTGGTACATATATACAATGGAATATTACTCAGCCATAAAAAGGAATGAAATTGGGTCATGTGTAGAGGTGTGGATGGACCTAGAGAGTGTCATACAGAGTGAAGAGTCAGAAAGAGAAAAACAAATACTGTATATTAACGCATATATGTGGAATCTAGAAAAATGGTATAGATGATCTTATTTGCAAAGCAGAAATAGACACACAGACGTAGAGAACAAATGTATGGATACCAAGGGGGGAAGGAAGGGGGAGGCGGAAGGAATTGGGAGATTGGGATTAACACATATACACTGTTGACACTATGTATAAAATAGATAACTAATGAGAACATACTGTATAGCACAAGGAACTCTACTTAATGCACTGTGTTGACCTAAATGGGAAGGAAATCCAAAAAAGGGGATATACGTATATGTACAGCTGATTCATTTTGCTGTACAGTAGAAACACAACATTGTAAAGCAACTACATTCCAATAAAAATTAATTTTAAAAAATATCCATTGGGGGCTTCCCTGGTGGCGCAGTGGTTGAGAGTCCGCCTGCCGATGCAGGGGACACGGGTTCGTGCCCCGGTCCGGGAAGATCCCACATGCCACGGAGCGGCTGGGCCCGTGAGCCACAGCCGCTGAGCCTGCGCGTCCGGAGCCTGTGCTCCGCAACGGGAGAGGCCACAGTGGTGAGAGGCCTGCATACCAAAAAAAAAATATATATATATATATATATATACACACACACACACACACACATTGGGACTTCCCTGGTGGTGCAGTGATTAAGAGTCCATCTGTCAATGCAGAGGACATGGATTCGATCCCTGGTCCAGGAAGATCCCACATACCACGGAGCAACTAAGCCCATGTGCCACAGCTGCTGAGCCTGTGCTCTAGAGCCCGCAAGCCACAACTACTGAGCCCACACGCCACAACTGCTGAAGCCTGCGTGCCTAAAGCCTGTGCTCTGCAACAGGAGAAGCCACCGCAATGAGAAGCCCACGCACCACAATGAAGAGTGGCCCCCACTCACCGCAACTAGAGAAAGCCCGTGTGCAGCAACGAAGACCCAATGCAGCCAAACATAATTAATTTTAAATATATATATATAGCTATAGACACAGATATAGATAGATAGATACCATATATTTGTAGGGCCCAAGTGGCCCAGGTATTTGAAGTGGGCATGTAAACAAATTGTGTAAACTGCTGTAAACAAATTGTGAGGGTGGAATATGTTATCTGAATATGTATTCCAGTCTTTTATGAATGAAAAGTTTCAAAGTTTTATCTAGCAGATAATCACCTAATTATTCTGAAACAAAACAGGAAATACAGTAGAATGTATACATCTTCATCTGATGATATTAAAATTATTCTTTAACATAAAGAAACAAAGGATGGAAAAATCCAAGTGTCCACGAATGGATGAAGGATGAACAAGATGTGGTATATACATACAATGGAATACTATCCAGCCTTAAAAAGGAAGGAAATTCTGACACACGCTACAGCAGGGATGAACCCTGAGGACATTACTCTGAGTGAAATGAGCCAGTCACAAAAGGCCAAATACTGTGTGACTCCACTTCTAAGAGGGACCTGGAGGAGTCAAATTCATTGAGACAGAAAACAGATCGACAGCTGCCAAAGTCAGAGGGGAGGAGGAACAGGAGTTACTGTCTGATGGGTACATAGTTTCAGTTTTGTAAAATGAAATGAGTTCTGGAGATGGTTGGTGCGGACAGTCACACAACAATGTGCTTAAGGCCACTGAGCTGTGCACCTAATAATGGTTAACATGGGAAATTTTATGTGACAGACACTTTATCAAAATTAATTTTTTTAAGTTAAAAAAAGGCTGACATGGGGCTTCCCTGCTGGCGCGGTGGTTGAGAATCCGCCTGCCAATGCAGGGGACGTGGGTTTGATCCCTGGTCCGGGAAGATCCCAAATGCCGCGGAGCAACTAAGCCCGTGCGCCACAACTACTGAGCCCGCGCTCTAAGAGCCTGTGAGACACAACTACTAAGCCTACGAGCCACAATGACTGAATCCCACACGCCACAACTACTGAACCCCACACACAACTACTAAGCCCGCGAGCCACAACTACTGAAACCCACACACCACAACTACTGAAGCCCATGCTCTGCAACAAGAGAAGCCACCACAATGAGAAGCCCGCGCACCACAACGAAGAGTAGCCCCTGCTCACCTCAACTAGAGAAAGCCCGCGCACAGCAACAAAGAACCAACGCAGCCAAAAATAAATAAATTTATAAAAAAGGATGACGTTTATGGCACATAAATTATACCTAAATAAGCCTGATTTTAAAATAAAAATACGTTTTAAAGTTCCCCTGACAGTTACCCTTTCATTCTTCAAGTCAACAAATGTTTACCGATCACCCACTGATCTGCAGCCGATACGCATGGGCTTCTTCAGAGGCTCTTCTGGCAGGAACAGGGAACACCCTTTCACTCCCACTCCGTGAAAAGTGTGGAAGGAGTTAAGGAACTGGGGCAAGGCTGCTCAGCTGGGAACTAGTACAGCCAGCACGGAAGACCCAGGCTGACTCCCAGCCACATCCTACCCTCACCTTGCTATCTTTTCTAATCTGCCTGCCCCGCTCTGCAAACGAGGAAGCAGAGGCTCAGAAAGGTTAAGTCACTTCCCCAAGTTCCGCACCGAGCCAGGAGGCTCAAGGAAGGAAGTCAGGTCAACCAGTTGCCAGTCTACTGTTCTTTCCAACATACCAGAGAAAACCACATTTGGGGAGAAAAAGTACCTCTGGGGTCCCATGGCCATTTCCAAGGCAGTCCACCTCCACCATTTTCAACCTTCTCCCCATGAAGGACTTTCATTTAATCATTTGCCATTTAATTCTGTTTACTTAATTTTTAATTTCATTTAAGTCATTTCCTTTCTTGTTCTCTCATTCATTCAACAACTCATTTATAAGAACTTAGTTTTTCTTTAAAAAAATATCATCTGGGGCTGCCCTGGTGGTGCAGTGGTTGAGAGTCCGCCTGCCGATGCAGGGGACGCGGGTTCGTGCCCCGGTCCGGGAAGATCCCACATGCCGCGGAGCGGCTGGGCCCGTGAGCCACGGCCACTGAGCCTGCGTGTCCGGAGCCTGTGCTCCGCAACGGGAGAGGCCACAACAGTGAGAGGCCCGCGTACCGCGAAAAAAAAAACGAAAAAATCATCTGGACACATTTTCTCCCTTATAGCTACCCATTCATTACTCAATCAGTAGATATTTATTTAGTCACCTACTAATTGGGATGCTATCAACGTGTGTTTCTTCAAGGACTTTTCCGGCAGAGACAGAGGGATCCTCAACATTGCCACTATTCAGAACTGTCACAAAGCAGTCAAACAAAAATACTATCAGAACACAGCCAAGAGCCAAAATGCATGGCACCAACGATAAAGTTTCCCAGCTCAGGAGGAGAAAGTCCATGTCAATTCAGCAGCAGCTTTCACTCACAATCTCGACATTCCAGACAAACTTTCCCAGTAACTGGGACCCCGGAACCACTGAACGTTTACACAGCATGCGGGCTTTTCTCAAACAAGCCTGTGAGGTAAGCGTGTCAGTATCTCAATTAAAAAGGATGCGAAGGTGCGAAGAATTCAATAACTTGCCGAGGTCACAGAGCAAATGATCATTCTAGACTCAATCTCAGGTCTACAGGTCACATACAGGTGACTCATCTGGATTTAAAAAGTGCATTTTGTTAAGACTGGAAACACAAATATATCATCTATTTACTCATCCAAACAAACTACGGGGACAAAGCCCAAAACAGAGACATAGCAGAAGCCAAGAAAAAACTACTACGCATATGTTATCATGCAAGGATATTACCATCTAGGAAAGGCATTGCCAGTCTTATCTTCTAGGAAGCGAGACGAGAAATGCTTGCAAGCAGATTTCAAATAAAGGTACAACAAGAAACCTGGGACATTCCCAACCTGAGCTAGGAGTAAGTGATAAGAGGCCGGACAGAAAGAGTCACAGACTGGAGAAGAAAGACTGAAGTTGCGCTTGAGACACGGAACTACGGAGAAGTGGGCAGTAACTGGGAAGGCACCCAGCAGAGGGAAAACGCACCCGCCCAGGCCTAGAGCTGGGCGACCCAACGGAGGTAAAATGTTAGCTGAGCATGTAACTACATTTTCTAGTAACTATTTTGAAAAAAGCAAGAAGACGCAGGTGAGATTGATTTAAATAATCTCTTTGAATCCAATGTATCCAAATTATTATCATGTTAACATGAAAACAACATAAAAATTATTAATGAGGGCTTCCCTGGTGGCGCAGTGGTTAAGAATCCGCCTGCCAATGCAGGGGACACGGGTTCGAGCCCTGGTCTGGGAAGATCCCACATGCCGTGGAGCAACAAAGCCCGTGCACCACAACTGCTAAGCCTGCGCTCTAGAGCCCGTGGGCCACAACTACTGAAGCCCACATGCCTAGAGCCTGTGCTCCACAACAAGAGAAGCCACCGCAATGAGAAGCCCACGCACCGCAACGAAGAGTAGCCCCTGCTCGCCGCAACCAGAGAAAAGACCGTGTGCAGCAACGAAGACCCAACGCAGCCAAAAATAAAATAAATTTTAAAAAAATTATTAATGAGGTAGTCCATTTTTTTTCCCCCACGAAGTTCTCAAAACCCAGCGGGTGTGGACTTTGCACTTAAGAGCACACCTGAGTTGCGCTGGCCACACGTGACTAGTGGCTACTGATGAAGACACGGCAAGTCTAGAGGCAAATCAGCCAGGGGCGGGTTTGGGGTTTTTCTGTTCCGGGAGGGTAGTGACTAAACCAATTAGGTCAAAGCAAAGACTTCGAGAAATCCTAAAGAGAGGGCTTAAAAAGTCAGGCTGGGTTTGGACTTTATCTGTTCAGGAATGAAAGGAAGTCGGTGATGTTCTAGAACAGATGACATAAAGTAAGGTCTTTGTACCAAACACTGAAGCTACTGCCCCAGCCCCGAGATCTCAGGCTCTCAGGGGCTGCCGCTCCCTGGATTCCCCTCCAAATGCCCCTTCACCTCCCTCACTGGGTCCCTCCTCCTTCAGCCCCTTTCTGAGGGGCCCGGCTGACCCACCTCGTCTCCCTCTATCACTTGGGCACTATTCATTCCCAGCCATTTCCATGATGACATCATCACCAACTGGAAGCCCGGTGGCCCCTTAATTTCCCTGGATACGCTTTATTTCTCCCCTCCACGGAAGTAAATTCCAAAGCCCATCTCCCACCCCTGCTCCTGGCCTGGCCGGTGGCCCTGCAGACTGCCTTTAAGTGTTACTGCCTTTGGGGTGGAGCCGGCTAGGAAGTCTAGTTCTCTAACTTTCCTACAGCCCCTCTGCCGCTTCCCACTGTGATTACTGACGTGATATGAATTTTCTAGCATCTCCTACAGAGGCTGTCCCAAACTTCTGCATCTACCAAAGTATCCAAAGCGACCCTAAAAGCCCCTGATGCTCAACCATAACTCTGCCTCCTGTATTATTTTAAAAACACCTTTCCTCAACTTCCTTTCTCCAAAGCTCTGTCTGTTCACCTGGCCTGCCTGCTGCCAGCCCCAAAAGCCGTGCCCGCACTGCCCAGGCCACGCTCCTGTGCTCCTGACCCAGAGGCACCACTGTCCACTCCCCGTGGCCACCTGCACTTCAGCCCCTCCATTTCCAATGCGGCTGCTTCCAAACTCGCCCGCATTTCCCCTGCACTGGACAAGCCTCTCTCAGCCCTGTCACCCTCTCAAGCCACCATTTTTCTTTTTTGTCGCCAAAGATCTTTCCCTCAAAATTTCTTTGTAAAAAAAAAAGCACCCCTTCACTATCTCCACTTTGTCACTACTCCTCACAGCAAGAAATGGGGCTTCCATTCCCAACTGCTCCTGGAAAAGTTTCCAGTGATTTCTAAACTCTAAATTCAATGCCTTTTTCTCATTGATTTGCAACCAACGCAGAGAACTCATAACGAAGAAAGTAAAGAACAACATCTCCACACTCTGAGATACTCACCTGTAACATTTTGGTGACCATCCTTCACCCATCTGTCTATACGTACACACACAAGTGATTTTTCACAATGTTTTTTCTTAGACATTTTGTAAGCAGTCTTGTTTTTTATTTACCTCCCACCCACCTCCACCCATAGTACCAACTTCTCTCTTTCCAGGAGGCATTAACATACATACAAGATTATTTTAAATCATTTTATATCCTCCACAATCAGGATCCTATTAGACATGGTTCCTTGCCTCTCCTTTTCTCATGGGAATCCTTCCAAGTCAAGTGGTACAGAAACCCAAGGCATGGATGTGCCACATTTTATCCAACCATTCCCGTTGAAAGCATCCACTTACTTTCCAGTTCTTTGCCACTACAAACAATGCTGTAATAAATATTCTTGTACAAACAAATTACATACAGCTGCTTTTATTTCTATGGGATAGAGTCCCGAGGTGGGGGGGCATTGGTGGGTCAAAGGCTATGTGTGTTTTAAATTTTAATAGACTCCGCCAGAACTCTTTCCACAGTGGCTATTCCCACCAGCGACGCTGGAAGGCTGCCTCTCCCCAGCATTCCTGCCAGCAGGAGATAGTGCCACTTTAAAACCGTCTGCCAGTCTGATGATCTGCTATACACAAAGCTGAAAAACTCTCCCTCACCGCCCACCCTGCTCCATGTCACTCAGGAAATTAACTCCCTTCTCTGGCAGCCCCTTCTGAGCCACCTCCTCTGACTCCTGTCTTATTTTACCTCCAAAAATTAAACACAAAACAAGGCTGCCTCTCTGTCCTTTCCTCTCCTCTTCACATGCTGTTCTCTGACAATCTCATGCTTGCACAGGGTTTAGCCATCATTTCTAGGAGCTGAATCCAGATCTACAAAGCCAGCCAAGACGTCTCTCTCGAGCTCCAGGTTTCTAACTCTTCAGGGGACATTTCTAACTGTTCATGACACAGTGCCTACTGATACCTCAAAAATCAGGACGACCATCTCCAAACTCTCCTTGACTCGCTCCAAACCTATCCCTCCCCCTGTGCTCTCAGCAGCACCATCTTTACCACAGGTACCCAGATCTGAACATCATGCTTTACTCTTCCCAACACTTTGCCCCCATATCCAGCCAGTTGCCCAGTCTTGGCAGTTCTCTGTTCTCTTATCCAGTGGGTGCAGACTCTCCTCACAGATCACCAGGATGCCTGCAACAGCCTGGCTCACACCCCCCAGCTCCAGCACACACCCCCGACCCTGTCAATCCAACCCTCCGATGCCTCCCCGGCTGCTCGCCAAGTTGAGCCCAACCTAACCACACTGTCACGACCTTCTAAGCTCTCTTCCGATCTACTGCCCAGCCTTTCCACTGACAACCTCTTATGCTCCAAACTCAACAGGAGCAGGTCCGGTAGCCTTGAGGGAGATCCTTTTCAGACAGGAGAAGAATTCGTGGAGAAGGAACAGAAAAAGTAAACAGATGCAGACTGGAATTCCCTCTGCCTCCCTGGCACTGCCAAGGAAATGTCTTTCTCTCTCTTAACATCAAATAGAAAAAATATTAGGTAAAAGAAATTGGATAAGTAAATGAAACATATTATATAAACTGACAGAAACTACAATAAGACGTATGTGTACACTCCAAAATGCCCAAAAACTAAAGACAGTAAAACAGGAAAAGCATCCGCCACAGTCAAGAGCATCCTACATTTACACAGATACCAGAGAGTCAGTTTACAATCACATCTGTCTCATGATAGAGTTTCACGAATCAGATATTCATAAATGACCGTCAATAAAACTCAGCAAGAGAGCGGGAGTTCTATTATATTACACTAGAGTAGGAAAAGAAAAGTCCACTAGTGTGAACTAAACAAAACTCACTAAATGAAACCTGAAGGGACAAAACTCAAAAACTATTTGTAATAATAATTTACGTTTCAATAAGTCATTTGAAAAGGAAACAATGAAAATGACTACTTAATAAACCTTCAGTTGATGCCTATGAGTTAAACTTTGTCCTGAGTAATTGAGGAAATGTAATAAAAAATAAAGAGACAAGCTCAGTGACCTCAGGGAGTACAAATACTAACTAGGGAGATGAAACTTACACCTAGGAAATGAAATCAAGGATGAAGACATGTATTGTCAAGGGCAGAAAATGGATAGAAATGCAAGATGAAGAGCATGAGATTAGTTCCAACAGATTTTCTGAACTCTGGTACGTGGAAAAGGTCCCCACATTATTTGTGTCAAAGTAAACAGAATAATGATCTGCTCCACCTAAGTTGTTTTTAAAAAAAAAAAAAAAAAAAGCCTGCCTAACAGTGTCTTCCATGTTTTCCAGCCTAGCAAGAACGATTAGAATCCAAGTTTCAGTCATACTTAGCACTTTGGAAAAACTGTGAGCACTGCTCCAGCGACCAGGACTCCAGCCTCTTCTGATGGCAACTGTCAACAATCAATCATACATGCTAACGTTGGATGCAGTGTCGCAGATAATTGAAACAGCTGTCAGAGCCAAGCGGCGCTTCAGAATTCCATATGGCCTGTAAAATGCACGTGTGCTTTCCACCCTGCCCCCTCTCAAGAAAGAACCAGGAGAAAAGGTATGAAGTCAGCCGGACTGCGACCCAATCCCAGCTCTGTGCCTCTGTACCCTCATCTACAATATGGATTTCCAATATCCTTTTCACATACTTGTGGGCAGCATGAATTTTAAAAGCCCTAGCACAGTGCCTGACACAAGAGACGTAGCACATGTTAGTAACCAGGCCTTTCTTCTCTTCTCTTAGTGCCTCGGCCTCTCACAGCATGCCATTTGCAAAATACAGAGCTCTTAGGAGTTCCCTGGCAGTCTAGTGGTTAGGACTCCATGCTTCCACTGCAGGGGGCACAGGTTCTAACCCTGGCCAGGGAACTAAGAACCTGCAAGCCCTTCAGCATGGCAAAAACAACAAAAAAAACCTAAAAAATAAAACCAACAACAACAGAGCTCTCTCAGGCAACCATTTTAAAGCAAAAGAGATTAAAACTCTTTGCCAAACTCTGAACAGGGGGAATCTGTAGGCATCTGATGACCTGCTTTGTGGATTACCTATAGCACACACCCCCTTAGTGGCACAGACCAACTCAACTGGCTGCGGACCCCAAACCCCAGCTGCACTCAGGGGATGTGAGGGGTGTCTTATGCACAGAGAAAGCCTGGGGCCTCGAGCCCGAGGCGGGGCCAGCACCAAGGCGTGAAGAGCGAGAGAAGAGATGAGCAGAAACTCAGATGCCCTCGCAGCTGTCCACGCTCCCCAGGTGGGAGAAGCTGGGCCAGCAGCTGAACCTCTCTCCCCTCTGTCCTGTTAAGTGAGTCAGGGCTCACTCGAAGGTCTCTCCTGCGATTTTCAGATTCAAACAGATCAGGGACTCCAAAGCAGTGTGAGATTTTAATGTGGGGATGTGTGTACTATTCTCTGACAGCATCACAAGCTGTCCTGCGGTGACTTCTGTGAAAGATCATTATGTATATTACAGAATCATGACTTAGAGGGCTTCGGTTGTGACTCTGCTTTTGTTTTTAACATCCCACCCAGCCAACACAGAGGTAGAAAAAAATTACTTTTTTTTTTAAGTCTATATTCAATCTAAAGCTCAAAGGGAGGAAAAAAATCAAAGTATGTAAGGATTCTCTTCCTCTTCCTCAGTGAAATCTCACACCAAAGAACAGGATGAGTACTGTGGCCCTCAGGTGAAGACCTGTACAGTAGAAAGTGAACAGGATGATATAGGGGGTGGGTTGGTGGGGAGTAGGGGAAAGGACGAACATAAAACATTTGTTAAACTGGCCAGAAGAAAAGATGATCTCCTTGAATTTGCAGGCTCTACTCAAACACTATATGTTATTTATTAACCACTCCTTTTTTTTCTTTCTATAAAGAAATTCAGTACAGTATCAGCTTTGATATATTTACAATACTCCACTTGGAGCAAGTCCAGAGTCTACATTTGGTTTTAAAAGAAGTTTCTTCCTGCATAGAAGCTATCTCAAAAAGCCAAAACACACATTCAGAAAAGCTGAGCCTCTTGTTAACATTTTCCAAGCACACAGTAGCTATGCACCATTTGCTACCCACCAGAACCCCTCCAAAAGTATCACAAGGCTGCCAATTTCCCCATGCATATATAAGAATAATCCTGAAAAAGTGTCTGTTTGCAGAAGAATTCCATTTTTACTGGTATGCCAATCAAAAATTTACTGTCTCCCCAGGGAGAGTTCACTGGTTTTAGTGACTTGGCCGAATATCAAAACAGTTGTAATTAAATGGATTTCAGAGAGACAGATAAGGTATAAAAACTGAGGGTGATCCCAAAGGAACTAAAATTATGCTTAGCACATGTTTAAATTATGTACTACTCATAAGGCAGACCATTGTCAGACACACCTCTGAGGAGAAAGATGGATCAACTGACCCAAGGAAGTATGCTCTGAAGATAGGCCATTTCAGTCCAGCTCTGGGAGTGACTGATGACTACCTACATTTTTCAAAATAAATATTTCACACCCAATCATTTTAATATAAGAATATCTGAAAAGCCACACCGTCTCAATTCAGTTCATTTGAATCTTAAGTTGAGACACTCAGAATGCAGCAGGTCTATGGTCAGGGCCGAGAGAGAGCTTTTAATTCAACAGATGAGGCATAGACTAAATGATCACCTGTCCAAAGGTTTTCTAACTAATGTCAGTTCCACAGTGACACTCCCACCCCTTTATGACAACTACATCTTACAAACTGAGCAGCTACCTGCAATACCTAAGGAGGTCATGAAGTGCTCACCCAACATAAATATGGCCTGAAAATAACTGCTTCCAAATTTAATTAATTTTTTTAACCTCCTTCCCAGGCTTAGAAAAATGAAAAACGTGTTGATTTATGTATATAACAGTATCTCCCAGATCCTCCAGGCCCCATCGCTAGGGAAGCTCCACCCAGAACAAAGCTGGTCACCTGTGATTCAAAGGGTATGTTTATAACATTTCAAAAGATTTTTTTTATTTATTTATTTATCTATCTATTTATTTAGGGCTGTGTTGGGTCTTCGTTGCTGTGCATGGGCTTTCTCTAGTTGTGGCGAGCAGGGGCTACTCTTTGTTGCAGTGCGCAGGCTTCTCTTGTGGCGGAGCACGGGCTCTAGGCGCGCGGGCTTCAGTAGTTGCGGCTCGCAGGCTTAGCTGCTCTGCGGCATGTGGGATCTTCCCGGACCAGAGATCGAACCTGTGTCCCCTGCACTGGTGGGCAGATTCTTTACCACTGCACCAACAGGGAAGTCCACAAAAGATTATAACAACACAACTGTAAAATTTTAAAGATGGTCATGGGTATCCCAGGAGTAGAGGGCACAAGCTGAGAGAAACCGTAGGTATGATCGTCACATACACATTTGACCCTTGAACAACCCAAGGGGTAGGGGCGCCAACCCCACGCAGTCAAAACTCCCTGTATAACTTTACAATCAGCCCTCCATCTGTGGTCCCACATCCACGGATTCAACCAACCGCAGAGAGTGCAGTACTGCAGTGCACATTGATTGAAAAAAAAATCTGCATAGAAATGGACCTGCGCAGTTCAAACCCATGTTATTCAAGGGTCAAATGTATTTTCAGTCACTTGGCAGGAACACTCACATCTAGGTAACGTGTGGAGGGCTGGTAAAGTGGCACTTGTTTCTATATGGTTAAGAGCGAAGCAAATATCAGAGTGTCTGTCAACCTCCAGAAGCACCAGGTACCATGTCTGGCTATCCAAGCTCCTGAGATCTCAGGGACCTCAGCCCAGAGCCCCCGAGAGCACATGACCTCCCACCTGCGGGCTGACGCCTAAAAGTCCGCTCTCAGAGCGCCAGTCTTCTCTTCACTTCAGTCCATCAAACTTTTTCAAAAAACAGTTTGCTACTTCCTATCTCCCCTCCCCCTCCCCCCTTTTTAAGATTCATTCTTCAAGGAGAAACAAGAAAGGGCTGCAGCACATACATACACATTTTAGAAACGCTCCCCAGGTGATTAAGAAGACCCCTCTCCCCAGACTGAAAACCTCTGCTTTAGCTAAATGTTTCTGCTTCAGAGATATTCTAGAGGTATCTAGCTGATTAGCCATCCATCCATCCACATCTATCCACCTAATCTACCCACCAACCTTTCTAGAGATATCGAGAGAGACAGAAAGAGAGAGACACAGAGAGAGAGATCCCTAGAATGGATACACATGCCTGTGCGAGTGTGTGGAGAGATCCCTATATACTGAGGGATATTTATCCCTGTATATATAGATGGACGTGTGTATTTAACTTTGACAGGTAAGACATGTTTTGCCTTGTGGCTTAGTATACCTATATGTGATGATGCATTTTATTCGTTAACTTGGACAGTGTTTGCGAATGAGATTAACATTTAAATCGGTGAACTGTCAATAAAACAAACTGTTCTCCATAATGTGGGTGGGCCGCATCCCATCAGCTGAAGGCCTGACTAAGAACAAAAAGACCAGCCCGAGCAAGAGGGAGTTCTCCAGCAGACTGCCTGCAAACTTCATCTGAACCAGGCTGAGTCTCCAGGCTGTCTGCCCACACTGAGATTTTGGACTTGCTGGCCTCCATAATCACATGCAGCCAATTCCTTATTACAAAATTCTTTCTGTATATAGACACATCCTATTGATTCTGTTTTTCTGAAGAACTTCAACTAATACTATATATATATCTCCCCTATCTACCTACCTATCTATATCATATATATACATCCCTATATACATCCATATGTTTGTGTATGTATATATGTATATATACATACACACACAAATATATATTAAACTAAAACAAAAGTTTCAAGAAACAATATCCTTGCTACATGTAATATATTTAGATACTTTCTTTTTTTTTTAACTTTTCTTTCTTTTATTTACAAGATATACTATAAAATCCATGTTTGGTACATTGTCAAAGATTACCCCAGGCCTTCTGATCAAACGTTAACTACAACACTTAACATTTAAAAGAGAAATTTTAATAGTGCATCCTCCATAAATTCACAGTAAGCACATATTATGTTGAAGGCACAGAAATAATCCAGAAGCACGTGATGTATTTCTGAAGCTAAATCCCACAGTTAGCAGGGTGGTAATTACATTCCTAAAATATATTTAGATACTTTCTATTCAATATTATGCTATGTCATTCCATCTCCTGTGTGTCTTAATATGGGTCTTAGTCAAAAAAAAAAAAATGTCAGATAGTTATTGGAATTTTTTAAAAAGTCTAGCACTAGAATTAAAAACAGAACTAACCACTAAACTGATGTCACTACCTGTGACTTGTCTGAAAAACACTGCTTTATTCAAAAGGCTAGGCACTTCTGCAGTGTCTGCTCCTGGGTTTCCCACTTAATCGACGGCAGAGACTGTTCCATTCTTTCGGATATTTAATTTCTTTCTATTTAGATCTTTTCTTCTAAGGAGAATGAGCCAAGGAGGAAGAGTAAAAGTAAAGGTTTCCAGAAACCCAGAACAGAGACTCACTGCGTACCAAAGTCAAGTTAAAATTAATCCACAGTTTCCCTTAAAGCTGGTTTTAGGGTTTCCATAAAGTGGTTGACAAAAGGAATGAAGAGCAATAGGCAGACATCTCTGGACAGTTGTGACGTCTGGGATCTTTCATCCTTTTCATTAAGACGTTCATTAAGACGTCTCCTTCTTATCTATTTTCCAGTAAAGATTCTGAAATCCAGTTTTAGGCATGACCATCAGACTTACACGAACACCTTCAATTCAATCACACACACCTGCTGAACCCAAAGGCAGTAAGGCACATCCCTGTTACCCAAGTCGTCCCCCTACCCTCCACCCATTTCCTTTCTTACTAGAATTTCCCCATTTCTCACCTGAAATGAGCTGTAAATCTTTTATATTACCATGAAAGTCTCAGACTCACTTCCTGCCTATTTATATAGCCTAAACACAGTTTCCTATACTAAAACAAAGCACAACCTTACAGTTAAGTCTCTTGGTTAGACTTGTCCAACTCTTAGTGTACGGTTTCAAGAGCATGCAGAATCAAAGGGAAAATGACAAACGCCAGGAGCCTTAGAAATCATCCCTTCCATTGGATTTGTCACTGTTTTAGGTTCTTCAGAGAGACCCCAGGGATGTCTTCCATCTCCACTCCAGGGGAACAAGACAAAAAGATACACAAGAGGGACCTCCCTGGTGACGCAGTGGTAAAGAACTGCCTGCCAATGCAGGGGACAAGGCTTCGAGCCCTGGTCCAGGAAGATCCCACATGCCGCGGAGCAACTAAGCCCGTGCACCACAACTACTGGAGCCCATGCGCTCTAGGGCCTGCATGCCACAACTACTGAGCCTGCATGCTGCATGCCTAGAGCCCGTGCTCCACAACAAGAGAAGACACCACAAAGAGAAGCCTGCACACTGCAAGGAAGAGTAGCCCCGGCTCGCTGCAACTAAAGAAAGCCCGCGCGCAGCAACAAAGACCCAACGAAGCCAAAAGTAAATAAATAAATAAATAAATTTATTTTTTAAAAAAAGATACACAAGAGACACAAATCCTTTTATCCTCTACCTCTGCTGCCGTGAACACAATTCCAGTTTCTCTCTTTTGTATTTTGGAGTTTCACACAATATGTAGTTTGGAACAAAAGATTCCTGTGATTTCAAACATTTGAAAACCACTAGTATCGTACCATTTCACAGACAGGAAAACAGAGCCCCTGGGAAGCGGACTGGTATACACGGAGCTACAGCCCCATTCACTGAACCTCCAGGGCAGCAGTTCTACAAGTGTGGTCCAGGATCAACAAAAGCACCATCCCCTGGAAACTTCTCAGAAATGAAAATTCTCAAGCCGATCCCAGACCTCCTGAACCAGAATCTGTGAGAGGGGTACCCAGCAATTTGTGTTTCAACAAGCCCTCCAGGTGAATTTGATGCCCTGAAGTTTGAGAACCTCTGCTCTGGAGCAATCCCAATGTCTTCCATTATTCTCTTCCTCTTCTTATTCTAGTTAGTCCCACGTCTCTACTGCAGTACACATTCAGCAACTGCCCCAGAAATACTGAACCTAACCGGAAAGTCACCCATTGAAAAAGCCAAGATATCATGAGAAGGTATTTAGTCACTGCTAGTGCAGTCGATATATTTCTTTCTTTTCTCACCATAAGAAGACTCACATCCAAAGAGTCAAAGTATCAATCAATGTTTTCTAGAAAATCCTAAAGATGCCACCAGAAAACCACTAAAACTAATCAATGAATTTGGTTAGGTTGCAGGATACAAAATTAATGCACAGAAATCTCTGGCATTATCATACACTAACAATCAAAGATCAGAAAGAGAAATTGAGGAAACAATCTCATTTACCAACACAACAAAAAGAATGAAATACCTAGGAATAAACCTACCTAAGGAGGCAAAAGACCTGTACTCAGAAAACTATAAAACACTGGTGAAAGAGATCAAAGATAAGAGCTTCCCTGGTGGCGCAGTGGATAAGAATCCGCCTGCCAATGCAGGGGATATGGGTTCGAGCCCTGGTCCGGGAAGATCCCACATGCCACGAGCAACTAAGCCCGTGTGCCACAACTAGTGAGCCTGCACTCTAGAGCCCGTGCACCACACCTACTGAAGTCCGCGTGCCTAGACTCCATGCTGTGCAACAAGAGAAGCCACCGCAATGAGAAGCCTGTGCACCGCAATGAAGAGTAGCCCCCGCTCACCACAACTAGAGAAAGCCTGCACTCAGCAACAAAGACCCAATGCAGCCCAAAATAAATAAATTAATAAATTTTTTTTAAAAAAGAAATCAAAGATAATATAAACAGATGGAGAGATACACCATGCTCCTGGATCAGAAGAATCAATACTGTGAAAATGACTATACCACGCAAAGCAATCTACAGGTTCAATGCAATCCCTATCAAATTACCAATGGCATTTTTCACAGAATTAGAACAAGAAATTTTACAATTTGTATGGAAACACAAAAGAACCCGAATAGCCAAAGCAATCTTGAGAAAGAAAAACAGAGCTGGAGGAATCAGGCTCCCTGACTTCAGACTATACTACAAAGCTACAGTAATCAAGACAGTATTGTACTGGCACAAAGACAGAAATGTAGATCAATGCAACGGAATAGAAAGCCCAGAGATAAACCCACATATGGTCACCTTATCTTTGACAAAGCAGGCAAGAATACACAATGGAGAAAAGACAGCCTCTTCAATAAGTGGTGCTGGGAAAACTGGACAGCTACATGTAAAAGAATGAAATTAGAACACACCCTAATACCATACATAAAAATAAACTCAAAATGGATTAAAGACCTAAATTTAAGACCAGACACTATGAAACTCTTAGAGGAAAACACAGGCAGAACACTCTATGACATAAAAAACAGCAAGATCCTTTTTGACCCACCTCCTAGAGTAACGGAAATAAAAACGAAACTAAACAAATGGGACCTAATGAAACTTAAAAGCGTTTGCACAGCAAGGGAAACCATAAACAAGACGAAAAGACAACCCTCAGTATGGGAGAAAATATTTGCAAACGAAGCAACTGACAAAGGATTAATCTCCAAAATATACAAGTAGCTCATGCAGCTCAATATCACACACACACAAAAAAAAAACCCAATCCAAAAATGGGAGGAAGACCTAAATAGACATTTCTCCAAAGAGGACATACAGATGGCCAACAAATACATGAAAAGATACTCAACATCATTAATTATTAGAGAAATGCAAATCAAAACCGCAATGAGGTATCACCTCACACCAGTCAGAATGGCCATCATCAAAAAATCTAGAAACAATAAACACTGGAGAGGGTATGGAGAAAAGGGAACCCTCCTGAATTGTTGGTGGGAATGTAGACTGACACAGCCACTATGGAGAGAACAGTATGGAGGTTCCTTGAAAAAACTAAAAATAGAACTACCACACGACCCAGCAATCCCACTACTGGGCATATACCCTGAGAAGACCATAATTCAAAGAGAGACATGTACCACAATGTTCACTGCAGCTCTATTTACAATAGCCAGGACATGAAAGCAACCTGTCTATCAACAGATGAATGGATAAAGAAGATGTGGCACATATATACAAGGCACTATTACTCAGCTATAAAAAGGAACAAAACTGAGTTCTTTGTAGTGAGATAGATGGACCCAGAGTCTCATGCAGAGTGAAGTAAGTCAGAAAGAGAAAAACAAAGACTGTATGTAATGCATATATATGGCATTTTAAAAAGTGGTACTGATGAACCTAGTGGCAGGGCAGGAATAAAGACGCAGACATAGAGAATGGACTTGAGGGCACGGGGCGGGGATAAGGGCAAGCTGGGATGAAGTGATAGAGTAGCACTGACTCTACTACCAAATGTAAAATAGCTAGTGGGAAGCTGCTGCATAGAAGAGCGAGATCAGCTCGGTGCTTTGTGACCACCTAGAGGGGTGGGATAGGGAGGGTGGGAGGGAGGCTCAAGAGGGAGGGGATATGGGGATATATATACATATAAGCTGATTCACTTTGTTGTACAGTAGAAACTAACACAACATTGTAAAGCATTTATACTCCAATAAAGATGTGAAAAAAAAAGTTTCCACGTTTTCAAAGAATAATTCAGGAGAGCAGAATTTACTAGTATTTTAGAGGTTAAACCTCAAAAGGGCTGAGCAATGCTAAGAAACTTGTTTCCAGAAAACCAGGATCGTGGTACCCTGGACTGTCAGTGACCAATACCCACTGAAAAGAGGACCAGAGAGACAAAGTGATGAAACACGGGAGGATTATTAAACTACGAGACAGCTCTTTCCAGGAAAACCTGGTTCGGATACCTCAGAATAAGTAGGAACATGACTACTGCTCGCCCCAGCCTTTGATAATTGATTTCGCTGTACCTCGAACTCTGTGCAGTTCACGGCATAGGTCAGCCATCTACACGGGTGAGCTTGCTGACCTTCTGCAAAATAACCATGGAAGAGGCACCACGCAGGCTAGCTATCAGTCATAAGCCACATCTCAATTTCATGCGATTTTAACAATTTTTGAGAACGCCAAATGAGAAATTACATGAAGCTTCAACATCACAAACTATGAGGCATTACTGTAGAATCAACCTATTTGAACCTGTTACTCACTTTTCCTTCATGAAGTAAAATCTTTTCAACTAGTCTTTATTAAGCACTCGCGAGATGAGCCTTCATCTTGAAAAGTAAGGATGCACTGAAGCGGAGAGGCTGGCAGAATGGGGGAAGGGGAAGGTGTACATGAGGAAGAAGCAGCTGAATTGAGTAATGTGAGTAGTGTGATTGGCTAACAAAGAACATAAACATTGCCACGGCTTTGCTCATTTACTTGGGATAACGGAATACCTTGCAATAATAATGCTTTGATAGGTAGAGCTTTCTTCATCTCTTAGCAGCATCTCCCTACGCCCACACCACCCAAGCTCCTACCTGTTTGCATGTACTTGCAGAAACCCACACACTAATTCAGCGAAGACACAGACTTGAGAACCAGACTTCAGACCACAATTTAAGCATGATTTCTATCTGACTAAACAGTAAGTTTTCTTCTCTTGGTTGCTGTCATTGCAAGGCTGCAGGTACCTGCCCTTATAATCAAGGGTGCATTTGGAAGCATGGCCCACTGTCTTCCAATAGAAAGTCAATCGTAGGCCCCAAACTACCATCTTTGTAGACACATTACTAACTTCTTCCATTGTTTGGATATAATCAAGCCCAAAATTTTGAATTTCATGGACATCTGTTTTGTAATTATTTTGTTTATAATACAAGTTGATACACTTTAAAGATGTCAGGTTTTTTGTTTTAAAACAATTATTATCAAAAACATCATAGTTATTTATAACAGCAAGGCAGGACAAAGCTATGTTTCCTCTTACACAAAATAAAGGTGTGAACTAGATTACTTCTAAGATTCCTTTCAGCTCAAATAATGTATACAGTACCCTCAAATCTCCCACTCACACCTAATTAGGAAAAGGTCTATTTATCTTTGTACAGATGACACCATCTGTTGTAAACCACATAATAAGCTCCAGTTGTATGCCATTCTCTCCATGTAAAGTTGTACATTCCTTTGGGCAGGCTCTAAAGTACACAAGCTAATAAGTTGTTATTGCCTTTGCTAACTCCAGAATTGCATAGGTTTAGCTTCCTTTCCCATAGAAAATCTAAAACATTTCATGGTTTTTTGATGCAGTCCTCCTAACATGTCCTCCTAAATTTTTAAGCACAGAGAAAAATTCTAGAGTAAAGAATTCTGGGATGTAGGCCTCGCTCTGCTTACCATTAACTTCTTCCAATGGGGAATTAAAACAGGTCATTTAACTTTCCCAAAACATCAAGCTTCTCTTCTGAAAAATGGGTTGAATTAGGTGATTTCTAAAGTTTATTCTGTTCTAGAATGCTTATTGATATATAACTATTAAAGGAATATAGCACAGTTTGTGATTTGGGACCACAACATTTTGAATATGCATATGACTATAAACCCTCATGTCTGTATCACCACTATTTACAATTTTTTTTAGTTTGTCATCTCTTCTACTGCACACAAATATAAATGTACTTTTACATTTTGAAATTATTCAAGAATTTTTAATGCACTCTACAAATGTTTAAAGGCTCTCCTTTAGACAACAGGACAATTATGTGAGGTGTTATTTAATGTTAACAAAATGTGGATGTGCCCCATCCATTTTCAGAACTACCCACTGACTGATTTGCTGAAAATTCCAAATGCTGGCTGCCAACTCCGTATATACCATTCAAGTTTTACTGAATTTTCTAACTAATGAGATTTATCAAGCCATCAAAATTTAGCTTCTGTGACAGATAGGTTTTCAGAAAATGCCATACTACAATGACATTCTCCTCTCAACACACACCAAGACTTCAGCAATGTCAACCACCCTTCTGGACTCAATTTCCTCACACATTTACACGAATGACTGAGGTGGAACTTATTACAGTTGAATTTAGTGACATCTCTAAATTTCTAAAGACAAGTCATTTTAAAATTCCTATTACATGGAAAGCTGAAATACAACTAAGCAAAACACTGCCTGTGAGTATTTCTTAGGAAATGACTTACCAAAGAGATGGAAATGCTTCCTCATTCATAGTCATTACAAAGTCGATGTTTCTATGTAGATGGAAATTTTCCCTGCTGCTTTTCACTATTAATATGCTTATAATTAATATACTTAACAATTTTTTTCTTTAGGGACCTGATGTTTCTTTTTAAAAACAGTGCCTGTCAAACCACAAATCATGGATCAGTCTGAAATAAGGGAAACTGCATTGCATTTCTCTGTGGCTAACCTCCAAATCTCTTGCCCATCCCCGGCAAAAATTAACATGGTTAGGTTCTCACAGTCCTATAGGAGCCATTTCAGACGGGGATCCTGCGGCAGAAAGACGTGGGAAAGAAGATCTGGGTTCAGCTCTGCACGCTTCCTCCCCAAGCTGAGTGTCCTAAGAGGGCCAGTCTCACCTGAAGGGCAGAGTTTTTCAATGTACAATCAAAGAGCCACCAGCCACACCTGGTGTGCCTGACTGCGCCCTAGACCTCCAGAATCATCATCTCAGGGTGACTTTCAGAAACCTGCATTTTAACAGGCTCCCAAAGTGATATTTATACAAATTCAAGGTTGAGAACTCCCATCACTGGCTTCATTTTCTCCATCTATAAGTGAAGGTAACAAGACTTGACCATTAACTCTAAATTCTCTTCCGGATCCTCTTCACAGTCTGTCATATTAAGACTCAGCAGTGCCATCATTTTACCAACATTCTCATACAGCTTTACCTTGGACCCAGTGTGGCCACCTTCTTCTATACAGTCTACATGGCTACTTTGTTCCACATATATTCTATGCGGCTACTGTTTGTATCTATTCTATGGAGCTACTTTGCTCTACATATAGTCTATTACATGGCTACTCTGTTTATATATATTCTATGTGGCTACTCTGTCCAACATATATTCTACAGAGCTACTTTGTTCTATATTCCACATGGCTACTCTGTTTACCTATACTCTACATGGCTATTTTGTTCTCCATCTAGTCTACACGGCTACTCTGTTTATATATATACCACATGGCTACTTTGTGCTTCATATATTCTCTGCCTGCCCTGCTCTCCCTTCACCACCTCCAATACAGCACTGATCTCTCAGTTTCTTCCCCAGGCATTCTTCTATTTCAACACTGAATTCCCCTCCACCCAGTTCCAGAGGCCTTGAAATCCATATTACCCACAGCCCCCAAGATCACAGATAATTACCTCCCAGCAATGTCTCATCACACATTCTGGATTTACCAAGACCCTACGTGTTCACCAGCACTGCCCTCCTTACTAGTGTTGGGCGACGGTTATCTGTCATCCAGTAAGGCTCAAATGCCAGTGAGCTAATAGCATATTGTAAATACACCACTTCTAAATTTTTATAAATTTTTCTTCTGCTTTCTTATATCCTACTGCTGCACAGAATCATTGACTTTTGTAACTGAAAGGATCCCTAAAAGTCATTTAGTCCAATATGACTCCCCTGACCACCAAAGTTCAAATTAAGCAGTGGAAACCCAGAGAGAATGTCATGTTTTGTTCAAGATCACACAGCTATTTTTGGCAAAACTACCCAAAATGCAGAGCTCTTAAACCTACCCAAAACCCAGAATTCTAGTTTTGTTTTGTTTTCTTTCAAAACAGTATCTTGACTACTTGGATTATTACCTCTGACTGGACAAATACCAAGAACAATTCAATCAAACACATACAAATACCTTTCAAATAGTTACCTCCTTGTTGCCTATCAGAATGGAAAAAAAAAAGTGGAGGCACTGATAAAAGTCATACGTGTCCCAAAACACCACAAACAGCAAACCTTACGGAATGATCACTTTTATACAGTTAATAAGGAATCCAACTGGGGGCAGGGAGAGGATGCAAACACATATACAGCCATTGTGTGGGCAATGCAGCCATTCAGAAGATGAACCCCCAAAATGGTGAGGACAGAGCGTTACATTTCAAGAAAAAATGAGGGGGGCTTCCCTGGTGGTGCAGTGGTTGAGAGTCCGCCTGCCGATGCAGGGGATACGGGTTCGTGCCCTGGTCCGGGAAGATCCCACATGCCGCGGAGCAGCTGGGCCCGTGAGCCATGGCCGCTGGGCCTGTGCGTCCGGAGGGAGAGGCCACACAGTGAGAGGCCCGCATAGTGCAAAAAAAAAAAAAAAAAGAAAAAATGAGGGGTTAGGAGAAGATCAGGGAGAGCTTCAGAAGGATGACATTTAAGATGAGCCTAGCAGGCTGAGGAAACCAGTGCTCTCCAGTTATAATAATAAAATTCTGATTTTTTAAAAAGTGACCTGCTAGCAGGGGTTGGTGTATACATAATGAATGGATCCAGTCCATGGTATTTCTCATTTTCTTTTACATCTTATGTAAAATGAAGTTATTTGCCCACATGATATGCAGTGCACTTCCCAATGAGAAGTTCAACAGACAGTTGTGAAGGGAGTATTACTACAGATGACTATGGTTTCATAGAACGATTAGGATCTTCCAGAGGGCAAGTTCAAAATGGACCCGTTCAATGGGTAAATATTCTGGTTTCTGATTTGGCTAACATTCATCAAGGCTTCATGTATTCATACGGTAGGTACTGATTCCACAAGTTTCAAATGCCACTGGCACACAGGATAACTTAATTCATTTCAGTGTATTCTGGATGTGTTCTTCCTTGGTTTCTGTTCATATGTATAAATGCTCTCTTATGAAAGTATAAAATCCATTTTAAACAAGCCTCATGGGGCTTCCCTGGTGGCGCAGTGGTTGAGAGTCCGCCTGCCGATGCAGGGGACATGGGGTCATGTCCCGGTCCGGGAAGATCCCACCTGCCGCGGAGCGGCTGGGCCCGTGAGCCATGGCCGCTGAGCCTGCGCGTCCGGAGCCTGTGCTCCGCGGTGGGAGGGGCCACAACAGTGAGAGGCCCGCGTACCGCAAAAAAAAAAAAAAAGCCTCATGGTTATCCAGAGTGGTAAGGGTAAATGTGACTGTTACTCTATCAACCAAGCCCTGGCATGAGGCCTGAAGAGGAAGATTAATGAGAAGAATTTGATGCCTCAGCTGCAAGAAGACATTGGGACTCATTAGAGAATAATTTTATTTTCTCCCTGAAGAATCTAAGGCCCTCAAAGGTTTAGCCAAGTTGCCAAATGAGTAAAAGGTGTATTCCAGACCAGAGTCTAGATTAATACTCAGTATAATGATATTGCTACTACTCCACACTTCAGATGGAGAAACCTTTATTTTTTAGCACTTTATTATTGATAAAGAGTCAAATATTTGGCAAAGGGTCACTCAACTTCATAATCACCAATTTCAAACACGTAGAAATTTAAAAACAATTTCAATGAGCACTTCCTGCATTCTATCGACCACCATTTAAGAACAGCCACGAAAGCACCATGCTAGCCCTGGAAGAGGTACAAAAAGAAAATAAGCAAAGAACTCCCTGTGTGATGGAGAAACTGCCCACAACTAAATATCCCACGATGAATGCCACAACTGATACAGACCACATAGGACCAAGTGCCTGGAAGCACAAGAAAGAGTGCTTCACACTCAGAGGAAAGGCTTCGCTGAGTCTCAATAAAAAATGATGAACAGCTGACCAAACGGGGAAGAACCATCAAAGGGAAGGACAGAGAGAACAGTGCAAAGCAACGGAAAAGGAACGGAGTATGGCCTCCACTTTGCCAGCCCAACTCCCAGCTCCATCCTGCTCACCATCCTTATTTTACATAATTTGATGCAGCCAGATCCGATCTACAGGGAGGGAAGAACAACTAACACTTTCTGAACTCTCATCCTGGCAGGTAGGGTTCTAAGCACGTTATGTTAATTAGTTCATTAATTTCTCAATTCTCCGAATAATCTTCAATGAGGAAAGCACTGCTGTCACCCTCCTTTCAGGTGTAAATCCTGAGGCACAGAACACTCTTTACAAGACAAAGCTATTTTGAATTTTAAAAATGATAACAGGGGCTTCCCTGGTGGCACAGTGGTTAAGAATCCGCCTGCCAATGCAGGGGACACGGGTGGAGCCCTGGTCCAGGAAGATACCGCGGAGCAACTAAGCCCGCGAGCCACAACTACTGAAGCCGTGTGCCTCGTGCTCCGCAACAAGAGAAGCCACTGCAAGGAGAAGCCTGCACACCGCAACGAAGAGTAGCCCCCGCTCGCCACAACCAGAGAAAGTCCGCGTGCAGCAACAAACACCCAATGTAGCAAAAACTAAAAATTAAAATTTTTTTAAAATAACAAAATACTGCACAAAAATTCATCACTATATTTTAAAGGCTAAAAGATTTGGGGAATTCTTAACTTTTACCAGTTTGAGAAGATTTCCAAGCTTATTTTCTATATGCCATTTCCCAAACTACTGATGACAAAATTCTAGTTTTCCATCCTATTCCCAATGCAAAGGAATCACTTAGTAATGGGAACTCTTAAAGAACCATGTCCAAGAGACACATTCAGAAATCTAACCGTGAATTTAAAAGAAACCTTGTAATCCAACACCACAAAAACACAATGAAAGCTGCAGTCCAGATTCTGTTACTCAATCTGCAAACCTCCTAAATGGAAACGAAGCAGACCCATTTCCAGCTGGATGGAATGCCTGGAGAGGAGTGGGCCGGATCCCAGGCCAGACGGAATCCAAGATAGGAAATACATTACACGCTCCTGGCAGGGAAACTTCTCGAGTACCAGCCTTTGTCTCCTGACCTCAGTCTGTGGGAGGGCTTCGGAAGGGGCACTTTTTGTTCTTTCTTAAAATTCTGAACTAACTCATAAAAGCTTTCAAATTCTACACTGTTTTTTTATTAAAATCCTCGATGCATTTACGATTGGAGACATGCTAACAGTTGAGACAGAATGGGAGCGAGGAAGGAACACGCAGTCAGACAGACCTGGGTGAATCTCAGCTGTGCGACTTCCTAACTGTGTGAACTTGGGTGAGGGGCCCCCGCAGGTCCCCAGCCTTCTCCTTCTGCATTGCTGAGGTCTGTGAACATCCTTAACTGGATCCACTGCCCCTTGCCCACCACACTCTTCCTCGCCAAGTCCATTCCACCTCCTTCAGATCTCAGGACTCCGTCCCCTTGTGTTTTCCCACTGCCCGGTCCAGCTGCCTTTGACCATCTGCACAATTACAACTGACCATCTTTCTGGCGGTCTTGTTTTCTTGAATCCACTCAGCACACTCTAAAGAGGGACTGGTCGAAAATGCAAATCGTTCCTCTGCCTAAAGCCAAAGTGACTTGCTTTCATGTCACTTGTCTTTCTTCTCCACTTGAAGAAAGTCCTTTACTCAAGTCCAGAGACTCAAGATACTTAATACACTTTAGGGGTCACCAAATACCTGTTCCATGTGGAGGGACAGTTGTTTAGGCTTCGGTTTCCTCCTCATTCCACGAGATCCTTGCTGCTCTACTCAGAGGAATAAATGGGTGATGCATACAGAAAGCCAGCACAGTGCCTGGAGAGCACTTCCCGCCACACAGTCTAACCCTTCAGTGTTCTAAAGTTTGCAAAGTGCTTTCACACATGTGAGCTCGTTCGATCCTTCTAACGACTCTGCGACTCAGGAGGTTACAGGAAGAAACTGAGGCTGGTGATATCCAAGGCTTGCAGAATCAAGGCTGGTCTGTGGACAAACCTACTGATTCCATATCCTGAGTTTTTCTACTGATGCCTCTCTGTGAGGAGTTCTGGCTTCTTTTACAGAAAACATTTATTTCCCTTTTTTTTTTTTTTTTTGCGGTACGCGGGCCTCTCACTGCTGTGGCCTCTCCCATTGCGGAGCACAGGCTCAGGACGCGCAGGCTCAGCAGCCATGGCTCACGGGCCCAGCCGCTCCGCGGCACGTGGGATCCTCCCAGACCAGGGCACGAACCTGCACCCCCTGCATCGGCAGGCGGACTCTCAACCACTGCGCCACCAGGGAAGCCCTCTTACCCATCTCTTCCATCAAGTTTATCTAACATTTTTATTGCATTTAAGGAATACAAACACATAGGCCAAATTCCACTATAATGGACTCCAAAGGACTTTGGTTTGTGCTATATCAAATAATTACTTTAAATAAGTAAGCTTTCAACTGGCTCGTTCATTCATTCCTTCATTCAGCAAATATTTATCACCTGGCTACTTCACACAAGGCATTGTGTTTGGTGCTGGGAATCTTCCCTTTCCCTGAGATATAATTAGTCTATACCCTCAAGATTTCCCAACTGAAGCCAACAATGGAACATACAGAAGCTTGAACACATAAAAGCACTTGAATAAATAAAGCAATGAACTAAGAGCCAGGGAATCTGAGTGCTCACCCTGGCTGAGCTCCTACCTAAGCTCTGTGACCTTGGACAGGTCCCCGGTACTACTTTTCCTTACCTATAAAATGGGAAAATTGGTCTATATTATCTTTAAAGTTATTCTATGCTATGAATTCTAGAGAGTCCAGGATTCCATACAACTGTCAAGTTCTTTTGATGTTTAATGGTATACGATTTTTTTTTTTTTTGCGGCACGTGGGCCTCTCACTGCTGTGGCCTCTCCTGTTGCGGAGCACAGGCTCCGGACGCACAGGCTCAGCGGCCATGGCTCACGGGCCCAGCCGCTCCGCGGCATGTGGGATCTTCCCGGACCGGGGCACGAACCCGTGTCCCCTGCATTGGCAGGCGGACTCTCAACCACTGCGCCACCAGGGAAGCCCATGATTTTATACCACCATGTTATAAATTTTGGTGAGATGATCCACATATAGACTTTAGCTTGACAAATATCTCTAGATTGCCCACAAATTGTTAGAAGTTTGAAACTACATACAAATTTGGAGCATTTTTAAGAACCTTACAGCCAACTGAGCTTGCAAACTGCCTCACATAAAAACTGCATTTTCTGTAATGTGTAAACTGCAATCTTAAATGCCGCTCTCATTTGAAGAATCTAAATAAATTAGATTCAACGCCTTCTTTTCTGATTCTTCTTTTAATTCTGTGATGTCACTTTAGGATGACTGGGGCTTGTGTACAAAATGGCACCTCCACCAATGTAGTAACACATGTTCATGGAAGCAAAGCTCTTTATGGCCTTACTTTTAAGAGTCTTATACCCTTATCTCTCGCATTATCTCTCGCATCAAATCATGATTAGATGCATAAGCCTTAGAGCCTTGAAAGGCAGTCAGCTGAGGAGGCCCACCACGTGCTGGCACACATCTCGGATGCCCACCTGTGAATTTACAGCCCCAGAGTCTTCCCTGTAATCAAGGATAAGACACCTCTTATGTCTGGCTGGTTCAAGAATCACTTAAGAGCAAACCAAAGCACATTCCTATATCCTGACTTACGTGAGGAATCTGCCCCTAAACTTCGGCTTCTTTCTAGACGTCTGTAGAGACGGTGCTTTCTTTTCTCTCATTCAAGGAATCTTAACTGAGCTTCTGCTCCGTCAGGCTGTGTGATGGGTGCCGAGTTGGGTAAATTAGAAAAGGCGGCCCCTTCCAACAGAGAGGAGGGCACCAGGGGCTTGGTGAGTGGAGTGTAAATTGGATTTCAGCCTCCACTTGCCCACTGGACAGGATAACCCTGTGCAGTGAACAACTCACAATTTTACAAGGTGGCGTGGCCAGAGGTGTTTAAAAAAAATCACGTTGTAGTAGAGACGATGACTACTAGAGAAGAAAGAGCTTAACTGCCGACCGATAATGAGGAAGGAGAGCTTACTAGAGAATGCATCTGACTGACACATGAAGGACGTGTGAGTAACCAACAGATGGACAAGTGGAGCGAGAAGAGTATAAACAGAATGCTCATTCATTCCAGACAGTGGTCTGGAAATGACAACTTGGAAGGAGTCTGATGAGGCTGGGTGTGTGTGTGTGTGTGTGTGTGTGTGTGTAAGGGGGAGGGGGGAGGCAAGACCTGGAAGGAGTCTGATGAGGCTGGCTGTGTGTGCGTGTGCATGTGTTTGTGTGTGTGTAAGGGGGAGGGGGGAGGCGAGACCTGGGGAAGAGTCAGGAGAGGAGGCTGTAAAGGCAGGCAGGGGCCAGATGATGAAGCATTTTATATGGCAAATTAAGGTGTCAAAACCGGATTCGGAGATCATTAGGGGCTCGTTTTGCCGCTGTAAATAATAAACTCTTCTTGGATTATACCTTTCCCTGTTTTTTCACATTTACCAATCACAAGGTAATTAGGGGCTCTGATTCCCTAAAGCAACAGGTCTTACCCTGTAAGCTGAGCAGGTAAACTCCAACGGAAAAGAATTTTGCTTTCAGCACGGCACCAATCTTGATACTACATTTTTAGAATATAAAAACCTTAAAGACAAAAAAAAAAAAAAAAACCTTAAAGAATACCAGATGTTTTGAAGTGTGTACTTACACAGGTTCTATTGGTTATGCTCAAATGATAAGACCAGAAATTGACGCTTTTCATTGAGCTTAGGTCTGAAACATTTATAGCATATGGTCTGCACCTGTAAGAAACTTGGAAGACTAAAAACTTCTATTAGAGACCCTCCAGCTTAAATCTACTGGAGAGGGACTGGAGATTACCAGGTGCCGTCCGTTACAATAATTATGTCAGCGGCATTTGAGGGACGGGTGGTAGAACGGGTGAATAAGCATGAGAAGAGAACCCCAAGACCTTGGCCACACAGTGAATAAAGGTCTTACCGCGACGCAAGGCTGCCTAGATTACAACTGTCATCAGGCAGCCTCTCACAGGGCCCCCGCAGAGGCAACGCGAAGGGAAATATCTTCAGGACCAAGCAGCCTCCCCTCCCCCCAATGAAGTAAAGTTACCCTATTTTGCTATTTTAAAAAGTATGAAGACGCATGGAAGCTCATCACGGTAAGTTTCACCGTTTCTTAAAGAGAAACGACGCCGTGCAATCGTACCCCACCCCCGCGCCCGGACCTTTACAGCGGCTGCCGGCCGTCAATTGTTGGAAGAATGGCCTCTTTTCTTTCTAAACTGTTTTTGGTAAATATGATCCGTTTGCGACACGACGTGTCGGCTTTCCCAGAAACTTGGCACCTGGGCCCCTCGGAGCAGAGCCGGGCGGGGGCAGCGGCGGGACTCCTGCCCCTCCCGCCCGGTGGCCCCGGGCTTGGGGGACCCCTGGGCTCGGCGACCTGAGCCGCGGGCGCAGGGTCCGCTCCCCCAGGACCTTCCAGGGCGCTGGGCCACCGCACCCACGAGACCGGGCTCGGGGCGCGGAAGCCCGAACGCGGGGGTCGGGCGGGCCCAGGGGCACCGCGAGGGCCGGTGATCTGGAAAGCGTTTCCTCCGCCCGGCCAGGCTGCGCGGGGTTCCGGGACGCGCCAGGGAGCTGCCACCATGCGCCGGGTTGTGCCGGCTCGGCGACCGCAGCCGCAACCCTCGGCTCACCGCCCGGGGCAGGCGCCGGAGGGCGCGGCGAACAAAGCAGAGGAGGTGGGCCGCCCGCCCCGAGCCGGGGTCCGGCCTCGGCCCCCGCCTCCCCCCTTACCTGGGTGGAGCGCCCGGCACCCGCCCGGGCCCGAACCGGCGACACGGCCGTTCCCGCGGGGTCCCGGGGTCACGCGGGGCGGCGCCGGCCGACTTGGAGAAGTTGCCAGGGTCACTCCGTCCCGCGCGGGCGCTGAGCCTCCAGCCGCCGCCGCTACCCCTCGCCTCGCACGCAGCGCCTGTGGCGGCGAGAGCGGCCGCACCTTCCTCCTCGGCCGCTGGGCCCGCCTCCTCCCCGCCCCCGCCGCCCAGCCCAGCCCAGCCCACCCCCTCCATCCCCCGTCCTCCCATCCCCCCCCCCCCCCCAGAAGTCCCCCCGCCCCCCCCGGCCCGCGCCGGCCCGCGCCCATCCCCCGCGGCGCCCACCGCGCCAGACCCCGGACCCCGCAGCCGGCTCCCGGGGCGGCGCTCCCGCCCGCGTCCCCCGCCGTAGCCTCCTGCGCTTTCTTTCTAGGACTTCCCAACTAACCAACACCGAGAACTCCACGAGCTTCGAGTAAGCGCCTACCATGAGCTCGGCGCTCTGCCTGCCATCGTGGGTGCGGTGCGTAAGGTCCAGTGCCTTCCCCAAAGAGCTGAGAGTGGGAAGACGCTTACCCGGGTACCACTAAGGACAGAAGCAGGCGGAATCTGAAGCCTCGTGCAGGCAGGAGAGACTGTTCGCCCCCTAACCTTCGTGAGAAGGGAGAGAGGGAGGAGCCGGAGGGTCCGGGAGAATTCGGACTTCCCAGGTGGAAGCTGCAGGGTTTATTAGAGAAACCTGGGGAATCCAGAGGGCCCGGATGATGGGGAGGGGAGGACGCTCGGGAGAAGCGGGAGTGAGGGCTGTGTTCCCACCCTCGCTGTCCCTGCCTTTACAAAGGCTCTCGCGTAGAGAGGAGCGGGAAGGGGGAAGAGTTCGTGTGCTGGTGTGGGTCCCGCAAGGAGGAGGCGCCAAGACAGAACTAGATACGGAAGAATTTTCTTAGGGGAAATGGCTGTGGGATTAAACGCCAGGGGCTTCCAGAGAGCCAGGCTTCGCGCGAGTCTGATCCCAGTGAAGGAGAGAGGGAAGCAACATCCCAACCTCCCTGCAGCCTCAGGAAGATCATGGGTGCGTCCTACACCCAGAGTTACCCATCATAGGGGGCCCAATTCTCCTCGGTACCCACCTGCCTGAGCATCCGTGTCTCTACCAGCCCTTAGCTGGGAGCAGCCAGATGAGAAGTGTGGCCTTGGGCACAAACCCAGAGGTGAATTTCAGAGCACACCAGCCAGGGCCCTTCCTCAGTTAAACTCCCAGAAAGCTGGAGATGGTTGGAGATCTTCCAGGAAGATTCCCACAGCTGGCGATTCCCCAGTCTACAAGACACATGGAATCAACTTTCCCACACACACCTAACAATTTTTAAGTGAAGCCCCAAGGGTTTGCTGTGTTCAGACAGACCTGGCTCTCCACTTTCTACTGCCACAGGCTCTGGCCACACTGACCCCTCTCCACTACATAGGCTCTCCCTGGTCCTGTCTCCACTCGGGCACACGTGGCAGTGCCTCGGGGAATGCCTCCCACTCCACTCACCCTCCAGTTCCCAATTCAAGCATCACCTCCTCTAAGGAGCTTTTTCCCCTTAGCACAGAGCTACCACCCTAGGATCTTCTTTATATGTTTTTCACCCTTGCTTCTTGTATCATGTTTTTTCATGCTGTTTCACAACGTTATGTTTTTGTTTTTGTTTTTTCTGATTATACAAGTAACACGTTCATTGCACAACTTGGGACATATAATCCAAATGTCTCCAATTCCTCCAGTCTTCAAGGGACACCTTCCCTTGATAGATAAGTAATCAGAGTCTGAGCCCCACCCATGTGTATCAGTCTGGATCCAATCAGAAGAGAGAAACCACACAGCAATTAAGTGGTAAAAGTTTAATAGAAAGAATTATTAACTACGACAGGATTTGGAGCAATGAGGGATTGACTGGTTAGAAGTAAAGAGAATGCAAAAGAAAATAGGAACAGCAGATACAAAGACTTTTAAAGCAGCCACTACCCCTGGGGCCGAGATAGAGCACCCAAGGGTAAGGGTGCTCCCTTATCCCTCCCCTACCCCAGGCTCAGACCCAGACCTTGTTGGGGAGAGCATGGCTAAGGTTCACTAAGTGCCAGGGAAGTCACTGTGGTATCACACCAGTGGAACTTGCTGGAAATCTACCCTCTAGGGTGTGGGGAAAGTGGTATAGAGGGAGATGTCTCATGGAAGCAGTTCGCTGCAAAACCACCCAGAAAGAGAGGCGCCAGAAGAAGCCGGTGGCCACGGGGTGCTGCCCTGCACTGCGGGATCCTGGTGCTGGAGAAACCCCTCAAAATGCAGGAGCCACAGGCAAGCGAGGCAACTGGCAGGCAGAGTTCTGCCCTCCTGCAAGTTCTCCCCACACCCTGTACTGACAAAGCTAACAACGAGGCAGCTGGCAAGGGAAATGACATAAAAGGCTGAGATCCCTTTTTACAGAGATGGCAAAAAGGATGAATTTGGAGCTGACCGGCAGTGAGTCAGTGACAGGCATGCTGTGCAACCTCAGAAGAGTCCAGGCGTTGTCCAGTTTCCCCTCCCCAACTATGCCTGCCCGGTACTTACGGTCTTCTCTCCAAATCTCGCCCTGCTGGCCCTTCTTCCCTCCGCTGGCCTTTTTGTTCCTGACTCCCACTCCCTCGGCCGCAAGTTGCCTCTTAGCATTTTCTCCTCCAGTTTTGCCCCAAGGGGGAGGCGTGGCCTCTTCCTTGCCTCGCTTCTCACAGCACGCTAAGACCAAGTTGTGAGGTCACAGTTCACATCGGATTGAACAGACGTCTTGGGGAAACGGAAGGGAATTACAGAAGGGGAAAAGAAAAAAGCAAAAACCAAATAATGGTCCCAAAGAGACGAAACCATCCAGAGCCTCTCTCTCCTTAGTCCAAGCCCCATCCAGGGCGCCAGTGTGTACCCCCGACCAGAGTCCAGGCCGCAGTGCCATCCGGGCCTAGCGAGGGAGAGAAAAAGTGTCTCCATGCTTTTAGTGCCGCTAAATAATAAAATAAAAAATAAATATGGAGTGTCTCCATAATCTTAGTGCCGCTCCATTAAATAAAAATAACCTGCGGAGATGAAGCTCTGTCTACAGTCAAGATGAACATTCGCATGATTAGGAAGTGAAATTAGCCCCAATACTGAAACTCGTTCAGTTATTAATCCATTTATGGAGCCTTTACTCGGCACCTGGCACTGTACCAGGCAGTAGGGATATAAGCTGTGTCACCGTTACGATCTGAGGGCGACAGATAGTAAACAAATCATTTTACAAATAGTTCTGTTTGTGTCTCTGCTAAAGATGCAGCGCATATAATGAGAGTTAAGCTAGCTCTAAGGGATTAGAGGGGGCCCAGCTGAGCTCTGAAGGATGATTGAGTTGGATCGATCATTCCAAGTAAAGGGAATGGTGAATCTGAAGCTCTGAGGTGCGACAGAGCTGGGCCCATTGGAAAGGAAGGGAGTAAGGACAGAGCAGCCAGAGATGAGGCCAAAGAAGCAGAGAAGAGTCAGTCACGCATGCTTTTGTTGGCATGTTAAGAATTTTGGATATTATCCTTTGAACAATAAGAACCTTCTGAAAGGTTTTAAGCACCAGTGTAGCTGGGGGGCTGGGGGCTGGAGAAGAGACTGGAGGGTATATTTGGGAGGGGTATGCAGAGAATATACAAGACTAGTGTTCAGAACAGAGTTTGAACCTGGAGATGAAGATAGAGAAATAACCAGCCCGGAGCAATCCAGTCTAACCCAGGGCCTGGCTGAGATGCCTGCGGGAAAGACTGGGAAAGAGACAGAACTCTCGCGAGATGGGGTCGAATCAGCAAAGAAAGCTGAGGGGGAAGAGCCAGGGAGCTGGGGGACCATCAGGAAGTTACGCTGGGTCACCTTCACTATAAAGCAGGATCGCTTCCCTGTAGAATAACCAAAGGCCCAATTAAAGCAAACCTACTCTCAAAGATAAACTCAAATCTCCACCCCTGGCAAAGACCAGAACAGCCTGTTTTTAAAAGAGGCGGCCCCAGGGTCCTCACCATCCACTCACTTCATAGCCACCAAAACTCTTAAGCTACAGTATCCTACTATTCACCAAAAAGTTAAATATTAGCTGTAACCCCACTCCCTAGAAATAACCATTCTGTCATATTCTCTTGCAGACTCTTCATACTTAAATTACTCAGATCTAAATTCCTTGCAGTAAGGGATCAGCCCAATTCATCCGTTTATCCCCAGTAACTTCGTACATTTTCTGGCACCTAGAGGGTATCTAGCAATGTTAGCAGAATTGAAATTCATTTCCAAAATCCTTCCAGTGCTGGGCAGGATTTCGTTGGACTTTCTGGTAGTAGGACACTTCAAAAAACAAGCCATCCTTCCTCTGTACTATGTCAGAAAGAGTTTTCTTAAAACACCTTTCTAGTTTTTGGAAGTTTTTTGTTTGTTTTGGAAGTTGTGGGGGGTTTTGTTCCCTTTTCTCTTTCCCAAAACCTAAGGAAAGAGAATCTTCTTGCCAAGTAAACTCTCTGCCTCAGCCCGGGCCCCGCCAGAAATGACATTAGAACACACACACACACACACACACACACACACACACACACACACACACACACACAGTGGAATACCAGTCAAGAATGACTGTATTTAAAAGGAAACGAAATTGAGTTATTTGTAGTAAGGTGGATGGACCTAGAGTCTGTCATACAGAGTGAAGTAAGTCAGAAAGAGAAAGACGAATACCGTATGCTAACACATATATATGGAATCTAAGGAAAAAAATGTCATGAAGAACCTAGGGGTAAGACGGGAATAAAGACACAGACCCACTAGAGAATGGACTTGAGGATACGGGGAGGGGGAAGGGTGAGCTGTGACAAGTGAGAGAGTGGCATGGACATATATACACTACCAAACATAAAATAGATAGCTAGTGGGAAGCAGCCGCATAGCACAGGGAGATCAGCTCGGTGCTTTGTGACCGCCTGGAGGGGTGGGATAGGGAGGGTGGGAGGGAGACGCAAGAGGGAAGAGATATGGGAACATAGGTATATGTATAACTGATTCACTTTGTTATAAAGCAGAAACTAACACACCATTGTAAAGCAATTATACTCCAATAAAGATGTTAAAAAAAAAATGACTGCATTTAATACCTGTCTCCACGGAGCTCAAATTCACTTTTACAGCTTGTTTGGGGGCAAGAAGGAGGATCCCAGCGCTGGTTACTTCCACTAAGTGCTTTCCTATTACTTCAGGCCCCGAACTAACAGGCTCCATGCAGCCTCCCTCCCAGTGCCCCAGGATCCAGTAAACAGACAAAGACCACACTGACTCCAGCCCAGCGTCTCCCCAGTGTAGGCAGGCATCTCTGCCAGTGGGTCAGGCTAACTTTGGAGAAGTCAGAGGATAGCCTTTTCAAGGGAGGCTGCATCTCTCCTTTCTGAAGATCATTGGCGGAAAACAAACGGTTCTTTTAGCGGCTGTTTCAGGAGCTTGCTCCATCTACTTCACGGCACTTTTCAAAGTCCTGAAAGAAAGAAGGCAGTGGGCCTGATTACAATTCCAAAAAGCTGCGTTTAACCCAACAGTCTGGATGCACCCTGCACTGCCTGCAAACCATTTGCACGTGTGTATGATGTATAGTGGGAGGCCAGGCGGTACACCTGCTCGCAGGGGTGATGGGTCTTGCTTTCTCTTGGATTCCTTTGACCCATTTTTCCTTTCTGCTGACAAGTTACTAGAAGCTAACTGATATATTCTTGAAAGAAAAATGAAAAACAAAAGGTCGCCTGGGCTTCCCTGGTGGCGCAGCGGTTGAGAGTCCGCCTGCCGATGCAGGGGACGCGGGTTTGTGCCCCGGTCCGGGAAGATCCCACATGCCGCAGAGCGGCTGGGCTCGTGAGCCATGGCCGCTGAGCCTGCGCGTCCGGAGCCTGTGCTCCACAAGGGGAGAGGCCACAACAGTGAGAGGCCCGCGCGTACCGGAAAAAAAAAAAAAAAAAAAGGTCGCCTGATAGGATTACTACCCCATGATAAAAGGTCTATGTTTGTTTAGAAGATTGCTCAAGATTCCAGGTCTAAAAATCTCATTTAATCCCACAGAGACTCTCTCTTGGCCAGGGCTGATCCTGTCTCTACTCCATCCCTGAGCTGGAAAGCATCTCCCCACATCTCCCAAGAGGAAACAGAGGTCCTCAGTGCTCCCTGGGAAGTATGCTACGCATATTTGTGAGTGAACTTTGAGTGCATCAGCCCAAGTTACCAATGCACTGGTCTGGCTCCTGCGTAACCCATATGCAGACACCCTCCAACACCCAGTGAAAGACTTTTAACCTTGGGCTTCACTCTCAAAAGGCATATCCTTGAAAAAAAATGCCCGTGACATTGATTGTTCTAAGTTGCTAAAACTCATGTGATTTTAAGTTTGTTTCATTTTTCATAATTTATAAATAAACTAAGTCTGATAAACATATCTGAACATGTAAAAGTTAATATTTTCTGAATCAAAATAAAGTACCAATTATAATGCTTATAATACTTTAAAGATGTCCAGTCAGTTCTTGCTAGCCAGCTGGTTACACAGCCAGCCTTACGTTTCACTGGAGCCCTCAGCCTAGGAAATGTGTTTACTGAACCCATAAACTTTCCATGAAATGCAAAACGTACACAATAGGAGCAAGTCTTTTCTCTCAAGTTTCCCTTTATGTCCCTGAGTTCCACTGTTTCAATTCCCTTGTGCCATTAAACTAGTTCTTGGACTTTGTTGCGGGTTCTCTGGTTGGACTCTTCCTGAATTCCTTGTACTTCCTCCCAGCCCTGTTCACTCTGTTGGGTCATTTCCCCTCCCCCCTCAACGTCACAGTCTTCCTCACTCTCTGTTCTATCACTGCTGCTGCTTATTATTATTGAAAGTATTGGGGTTTGGGATTTGCATGTGACAGTTCTAAGTGGGTCGGAAAGGAGGAAAAACAGATCAACTTCTGCTCGTGGGCAAAAATAATTTAAACCACATCTGAAGCTCAGGGTGGTTGGCGTGGAGCCATCTGATGTATGGATAAGATCCTTCACAAGGGAAGTGAGTTTTGAACTTAAATGACCCAGAGAATGGACTTCCGCCAGGATATTAGAACTAGCAGCTTTCTCCTCGTAAGTAGAGCTATGAAATCCATTTAGGCATACCAGAGTGTAGTGAGAATGAATCATATTAACTGTTATGTACATCCTCTAAAAGTTATAATTTGGTGATGATATGTCATTTGTGGGTTTCAGTTTCAAAGCTGGGGGATTAAATGAGCTGAAACCTGACCTTGAGTTCAGATTTCTTCTTGGTCCGGTACATCTCAACAGAAAGGAAAAGAAAGTCTTAGGATGCCCTATAACAATTATAGTAAATATTCATCAAATACATACTATAGATCACAAACTTACATATATATGAAATAAACATATTTGCATGTCAGTACCTATAGATTTACTTGATTCTTTTAACAGCTTCATTCTATTGCATTTTTAAAAAGAAATTTACAAACTTTGGTGATAGAATGGGGAAATCGTGTCATGCAGGAAAAAAAACCCTGCTTTTTAAACTCTGTATCTTGCACATTATATAAATACTTAGTGAATTAACAGATATGTAAATTAATAAATCTTTATTGTCTTAAGTTAGAGTGATAATACCTTGACCTCGTGGCTACTGTTTGCTATTTCACCCTCACTTTCTCATTAGAAGCTTTCAATAAGCCACAAGCTTTAAAATCCACACTCCAGGCTTTTAAATTGATACAGTTTTCAATAGGACTATATATAACCTTTCTATAAGAGGTTAGGTTTGTATCTTTACACTGTAAAGAGCAAGTTTCCATAAAAAAATTTTTTAAATCACTTTGGCTTTGAAATGTTCTCTTCTAGATTTTAAAACTACCATCAACATCTGTAGTGGTTCCCCAAAGTTACAGGATTAATGAAATCTTTCTGCCCGCCACTTTTCCCTGCTATTGTGTCAAGAGTTTTGAAAATATTTCTATTTTACCATTTTTTAAAGGAAAAGAAAGAAAGAAAAGAAACATAATTGTTGTCTACTCTTTATGCCTCTGGAATAATCTGCATTCTTCCTCACCTCCACCTTCCATCCCCTTCTCCCAACGAGGGATGGGGAACTCTGTTTGCATATTTTCTTTTTATTCCATGTCATTGTAATGAGAGTCTCAGCGAGCATACTTTCCCTTGTGGAATTCACTAATAAAAACAGACAGCCAGTTTTAAACAAGCAGCCCCGAGAACAGGAGACAAGCAGAAGCTGGGTGCAGGAAGCTGCTTTGCTTCTTACCTCTAGCCTCACAGATTGCCTTTTTCATCATATGCTCTTAGCCCGCAGGGCCGTAAGAGAATTTATAAAGCAATTTTGGATCCTTTGAAATAAAGGGACCCAATTTGTCACAAGCTTTTGACAATTTCTTTGTTCAAGCATTGATACAATTTCCTACAGCAAGAGGATATTATCAATTTGTGCAGAGTCCTACCTGGACCTGAAATTCAACTGAGAAAGGGACCCTCCCCGATGACTCTCATTAACCAGCAGTGCTCCCATTGCTACCTGCTTGCACAGAAACCCGAAGGCACTCCAGGTTTACCTACTGCAGGAGGAAGTGGTTGAGAAATCCATCTTCTTTTCACTGTGATGAGGTCATGAGAAACAAGCCATCCCGAGGAAGTGCTCGAGGTGCTTCTGTGTCTCCCCAGCATCATCCCAGGGGCAAGCTGAACAGAGGGGTGATTGACAGGCAGCGGTGGAGACCTGCTGTTAGCGCATCCGTCTACCAGCTCCTGTAAAAATGGGCCCAGGAACAAGCAATAAGTCTAAGAGTCACCCAAGTGCTTCACAGCCTCACGGCCCACCACCCTCGGCCCCTTCCCTGCCTGCTACCCCCAAAGAAAGTTACATTTTGTCCCTATTTCATTTCCAATCCAACACGATTCCATTAAAAAAAAAACTTACTAGGGGGGCAACACCCCCCCCCCCCCCCCAAAAAAAAAATCCAGAGGATGATTCCACGCTACCCTGACTCCCGGCCCTGGAGGTGTGGCCTCTATCCACCCACCTCGCCACTGTGATGCCTCCCCAGATGAACTCCTCCTCTATCCCACCTCCTGCCTCAGTCAGTAGCATCCCTATTTCCCAAGCTGCTGGGAGCCGCCTTTGACCTCTCCTGACCTTCACTCCCACAACCATCTGGTCTCCAGTCTTCACCTTGTTACCTCCTAGACAGTTTCCAATCCTCTCTTCCCGTCCACCACCACACCCAGCAGTGCTGCCCAAAGAGTTGCAGCCAACTCCCAGTAATGCTCTCACGCTTCAGGACCCGGCAGAAATGGCATCTGTCTGAGCATCATCTAGCAGCCGTCTGGGTGGAACCAGCTCTATGCTTCCCACGCATGAGACCTCTTGTTCCCTCACCCTTGCCCCCTCCCCAATGGGACAGTGGACCTTGGTTGGGGAGGGCCGGTCAGAGGTGTCCTGGTAAGTGGCCAGGGACTTGGAACATCCCAGGCACTACGGGCCCTAGCTCCACAGGGGGATATCTGTTTCCTCAGCGGAGCTGTGTTGAACTCTCGCTGCGTACACACCTTTTGCAAAGCCCAGTTCAGTGATGTGGCAACTAAACGCTTTGCCCTCGGGGGCAAGAATCTCCTCTTTTTTTTTCCTTCTGTCACGTTAGATTCCTCTGTTAATATGTCTAACATAACTGGGTTCTGAAAATCTCCTTTCTCCTCTCCTCTGTCATCCGGGAGCTGGGGACCAATAACCGCCTCACCGTCTCAGGCTCCTCGGCTTCTTCCCCTGCGGTTGGAGATAAAGAAGGCTGTCAGAACTCTTCAGGGATGCCAACTCTTGCCCTCACCCTCTGCCTGCCAGAAGATGGTACATGGTCCACAGAGGCTCCCCTTCCCTAAAAATTCAATCCACTTCCTTTTTTGGCCAGATCGCCCTCCATCATCCCAGATGTGGTCACACTGAAAACGTCCACAAAGCTCTGACTGGCAGACATTTTCAAGGAAAGTGGATAGAGACATAATGGGAGGAGAAGCGTCCCCTTCTTACACTAGCCTGGCGACCCCAGGAAATGACTTACCCCTCCGCGTCGCCGTCGCCTCCTGTGTAAAATGAGGATAATAATAGGTTTTACCTGACGGAATCGTAGGGGGATCAAACGAGTCTGTATTTGTAAAGCACACAGTAAGCTCTATCTAAGTGTTTCACAAGCTAAAAACAGCTGCGGGATTTCTCTTATCCTGATGCTTCCTTTTACTTCAGTATATTTTCAAACAGGAAAAATACACAATAAGTGGCACAGTGTGGGCGCTGCCCAGCGTTGGGGGTCTTGACTGCTCTTTGACGCACCGATGTCTGAATTCATGTTAATACAGCCCTGGCCACTCTGTGGAACAACACAGATGATGTTAGCACAAAACCAGCACTGCATGAAGAAACCCAACCACGCACTAACCTGACGGGAGAAAAGTCACAGATTGATGATATACTAACGTTTTTTGAGCAGTTGCTCTGCGCCAAGCAATAGCATCAGGGCTCTAGCTAATTTACTTCACTTGCATCTTGTAACCACCTAATGAGGTAGGTAACACTATTAGCCCATTTCACAGATGAGCCATAACTTGGGGTTTAAAAAGGAGAAGCAGCCTGCCATGGTCACAGAGCTAGTGGTCAGCTGACCCAGAGTAGATGGGCCTCACCACCAATCATATGGGGGAAGACAGGACTCTTTGTTTTATTAATGAACTCCTTTCTATTTTGAAAATATAGTGCATGCTTTCTAAGTTAATTGTCATCATAACAACATGGACGCTCATCGAATATTGCCTGTTGATGATTATGATGACCTCGCGCTCAGCCACACTGGGAAGCTGGCCACGGCCTTCCTTGTTCCTTCCTCACCTCTCCCCTAGGCCCAGGACAGAAATCACACAACAAAAATCTGCCAGCTGTTGCTAAGAGCTTAAGCTGTGAGCTGAACTTTCTTGGGAGATATTTGTGCTTTAACTGTAAAACGGATGACGCCTTCAAGAAGCACAGGAGTGATGCCACACGATGGATCTCAGACACCTGTACAAGCAATCTGACCGAGGAGGCCTCCCCGGAGCCCTTCAGTCACCCCAACAGATTGACCCTGATGGTACACGTTTGTATGAGAAAACACTGTAACTGTCACTAATTCCCTTCCTGGTGAGACCTTGACCTGTTTGTTTTGGTTGTTGCTTTTGTTGGTTTGTTTTACTGCAAAGTATACTTGGTTGTAAACTGTATCTGTTTCCTCAGTTGGTGCGATTTCTGACTTGAGCCAGTTCAGGCTAGCTTCATGACACAAGAACCAGGAGAGCAGATAAACTCGGGGAACTGCTACATGGAGAGAAGCACATCAGGGTCGCCCAGATGCAAAGGTGACATGAAAGGTTACCCTTGTAAGGAATATAATACGAGCTCAATGCCTGAGTTAGCATAAAATGTGGGGACAGGTACAGAAATCTAATTGTCTTTCCTTTTCCATAATTGGTCTCAACTTAAGTTCATCAGCCCCCATTTCCAGTTTGTAGTTGTACTCGTTTGCTAAGGCTGCCCTAAAAAATGTCCACAAACTGGGTGGCTTTAAACAACAGAAACTTATTGTCTCGTAGTCCTGGAGGCCAGAAGTCTGAAATCAGAGCGTCTGCAGGACCATGGTCTCTGCGAAGGCTCGAGGGGAGAATCTGTTCCATGCCTCTCTAGTAGCTTCTGGTGGTTGCCTGTAATCCTCGGACTTCCTGGGCTTGTAGGAACATCACTCCCATCTCTGCCTCTGTCGTCATGTGGAATCTCCCATTGGGTCTCTCGCTTCTTTTTCTTCTTGTTTTTAATGATTTGGTTTTTTTGTTTGTTTTTCGGTTTTCTTTTCTTTTTTTTTTTTTTTTTTGCCTGCACAATACAGCTTGTGGGACCTTAGTTCCCGGATCAGGGATTGAACCTGGGCCCTTGGCAATGAGAGCACAGAGTGCTAACAACTGCACCACCAGGGAATTCCCTCTTCTCCTCTTCTTTTTTTTTTTTTTTTTTAATTTATTTCTTTATGCGTTGGGTCTTTGTTGCTGTGCATGGGCTTTCTCTAGTTGCAACGAGAGGGGACTACTCTTCGTTGCAGTGCACGGGCTTCTCGTTGTGGTGGCTTCTCTTATTGCAGAGCACAGGCTCTAGGTGCGTGGACTTCAGTAGTTGTGGCACGCGGGTTCAGAAATTGTGGCTCGCGGGCTCTAGAGCGCAGGCTCAGTAGTTGTGGCGCACGGGCTTAGTTGCTCCGCGGCATGTGGGCTCTTCCTGGACCGGGGCTCAAACCCGTGTCCTCTGCATTGGCAGGCGGATTCTTAACCACTGTGCCACCAGGGAAGCCCTCTTCTCCTCTTCTTAAAGGGACACCAGGGCTTCCCTGGTGGTGCAGTGGTTAAGAGTCCGCCTGCCAAGGCAGGGGACGCGGGTTCATGCCCCGGTCCGGGAAGATCCCAAGTACCGCAGAGCGGCTGGGCCCGTGAGCCATGGCCGCTGAGCCTGCGCATCTGGAGCCTGTGCTCCGCGACAGGAGAGGCCACAGCAGTGAGAGGCCCGCATACGGCAAAAAAAAAAAAAAAAAAAAAAAAAAAAAAAAAGGGACACCAGTCATATTGGATTAGGGCCTACCCTGATGACTTCATCTCAGCCTGATTACCTCTGCAAAGACCATGTTTCCAATAAGGTCACATTTACAGGTACCAGGCCTTCAACATATCTTTTGAGGAGACGTGATTCAATCCAGAACAGTTGTGGAAAAAGAAATCTCACCCCCAAAGAAATTCAGTCCCTTCCGGCTTAAAAATCTAATCTCTTTCTGATATTTAGTTTTCCTCAGTTCCTGATCTCTTTTCTTCTTCTCTCTAGACGTAAGTAAGTTCCAGGAGGAGGCTGGGTGTGGGTCAGGCCAGTGCTCTCGAGAAGCAGGGCCAAGCCAGCCTGGGTGAGGGATGCGCTTGGCAGACTTGCCCCAGTCCTCTCCGAGTCTGTCTTGCCTGGACCTGGGCATCGACCTTGGTCTTCGTAGCAAACACTGCCATCACCCGTCCCACCATGGACTTCCATCAATAGGACTCCACAGACTGTGTCCTCCTTCTCTCAACTGGGAGGCCTCCCCCCGTCTGCCGGGCTATTTTCAGCCCAGCTCTGTGCTTTGCTTTGAGGAATAGACAGGTTTTGGAAGTCCCCTTCCACCGCACTTGGGGCCCTTGGGCACACAGGACTTGAGAGCTGTCCTCTGGCTGTCAGTCTAGCTTTTTATTTTTCTTTTTCAGTTCACTGCTCCACTAGATGGGGGCTTCCCAAAGTTTCTGTGGGCTAAACCGGAGGGACACGCTTGGGGATCCCCAAGCTTTTCTCTGGTTTATTTTTTGCCCATCCCCAGGGACAAGGCCCAAGGGTCAGAGGGCAGAACCCCACACAGCATTTCTCATCCTGCCTTTATCCCAACTTCACACCAGCTCAGTCCCAGCCCAGGAAAGGTGTTTCTCTGCTCTGTGTGTGCAGATGGCCCTTAAGATATCAGACATGCTTCTCTATTCTACAGTTTTCCTTGGAAATGCCCCAAACCAACAGTTTCTTTTTTTTTTTTTAATTTCTTGGCCACACCCTGCAGCGTGTGGGATCTTACTTCCCTGACCAGGGATTGAACCCATGCCCCCTACAGTGGAAGCGTGGAGTCTTAACCACTGGACCGCCAGGGAGGTCCCCCCCCCCACCTTCTTTTTTTTTTTTTTTTAAACCAACAGTCTCATTCTTGACGTTTTGCTTCTGGAGATAAAGGAACAGCTTATATTAGACTAACCCTTCTGATGCAAACAGCTAGCAGGAAATCCAGATGAGCACACACTCACATGCTTGGGAGTCATCAAAGAGCTACCCAGACACTGAAGTCTTAGACCAAAATCCCTGAGAAAAGGGAATTTTGGAGAGAGGAGCACAATGTCTGGATTCCTTTTCCCCTTGAGGCATTTTCCACTCACTAAGCTGCCAGGACAGCCAGAGAGAATATATCTGTTGTGATAAGGATCCCATAAAGGTCCGCTATCCAGAATATATATAAACGTTGATGAATCAATTAATTAAAAAAAAAAGTAAAAGTCGGACTTCCCTGGTGGCGCAGTAGTTAAAAATCTGCCTGCCAATGTAGGGAACAGGGGTTCGATTCCTGGTCTGGGAAGATCCCACGTGCCGCGGAGCAACGAAGCCCGTGCGCCACAACTACTGAGCCTGCGCTCTAGAGCCCGTGCTACGCAACAAGAGAAGCCACCTAAATGAGAAGCCCGCGCCCCACAACGAAAAGTAGCCCCTGCTCGCTGCAACTAGAGAAAGCCCACGGGCAGCAACGAAGACCCAACATAGCCAAAAATAAATAAATGAATAAATAAATTTATATTAAAAATTCATTGCAATTAAAAAATACGCAAAAGATTGGACGTTTACTACACAATAGAAGATATTTAAAGCTAATAAACACTCGAAAAGATGCTCCACCTCACGCATAAGGCCACAAAGAGACCCCATTACGTACCCTCCAAATGGCTAAAATTAAAAAGACGATAATATCGGGCTTCCCTGGTGGCGCAGTGGTTGAGAGTCTGCCTGCCGATGCAGGGGACACGGGTTTGTGCCCCGGTCCGCGAAGATCCCACATGCTGCGGAGCGGCTGGGCCCGTGAGCCATGGCCGCTGAGCCTGCGCGTCCGGAGCCTGTGCTCCGCAACGGGAGTGGTCACAGCAGTGAGAGCCCCGCGTACCGCAAAAAAAAAAAAAAAAAACAATAATATCAAGTGTCAGCAAGGACATGTGTGAGTCTCATAAATTGCCGGTGGGAGCGTAAATTCATACAAACACTTTGGAAAAACTTTTTGACAATAACCACAAAAACAATAGCTGCAATGACCCAGCAATTTTCCCCCAGTCTATACACCTAACGGAAATGCACTTAGAGTGTGCACAGTGTGGGTGTAAGAATGTAGCATCATTACTTGTATGAAATAGACCAAATGAGAAACAATTCAAATGTCCCTCAACAGTAGAATGGATAAATCAAGTGTGGTATATTTATATTATGGAATACTGTACAGCATAGTAAATTAATCAACTCATGTATGAATCTTACAAACGTGATGTTGAGAGAAAGAAGGCAGACATAAATTAATAGGTACTAGGTGGTTCCAATTATATAAAGTTCAAAAATAGGTGAAACTAATTTACCGTGTAGGAGTCAGGAGAGTGGTTACCTTGGTGACTGTGAAGGGCAGGGAGAAGGGAGGAGTTCTGGGAATGTTCTATTTCTTGAACTGGACTGTGGTTCCACAGGTGTGTTTATTTGCGTAAACCCACAAAACTGTAACTTATGTCCAGTGCATTTTCTGTATTTATGAAACTGTAATAAAAATATTGTTTAGGGTTTCCCTGGTGGCGCAGTGGTTGAGAGTCCGCCTGCCGATGCAGGGGACGCGGGTTCGTGCCCCGGTCTGGGAGGATCCCACATGCCGCGGAGCGGCTGGGCCCGTGGGCCGTGGCCGCTGAGCCTGCGCGTCCGGAGCCTGTGCTCTGCAACGGGAGAGGCCGCAGCAGTGAGAGGCCCCCGAACAAAAAAAAAAAAAAAAAAAAAAAAAAAAAATATTGTTTAAACAAACATTTCTCACATAGACTCTTAAGATTGAAATTTAGAGCTATCGCTCCTAGTACATCTCTTCTTTGTGTAAAACAGGATATAAGCATCATTAAGACTGAAATTGTGGGGCTTCCCTGGTAGCGCAGTGGTTAAGAATCCACCTGCCAATGCAGGAGACACGGGTTTGAGCCTTAGTCCGGGAAGATCCCACATGCCGCAGAGCAACTAAGCCCGTGCATCACAACGACTGAGCCTGCGCTCTAGAGCCCGTGAGCCACAACTACTGAGTCCATGTGCCACAACTACTGAAGTTTGTGTGCCTAGAGCCCACACACCGCAACGAAGAGTAGCCCCCGCTCACCGCAACTAGAGGAAGCCGTGCACAGCAACAAAGACCCAACGCAGCCAAAAATAAATAAATAATAATTTTAAAAAAGATGGACATTGCTTTTTAGGTCTAATAATTAGACCGGGTAATATTTGCCTTCAGGCAAGTCCTGCTCAGGTTGATCACCTTCAAGTTGAAAGTCTTGAAGTGGGATTCATAAATCAACCCACCTTCTTGAGCTCACCTCCAGACTTTACTTGTTTTAATTAGGTACGAATGTTCTTTAATTCCTCCTAGAGTCAATCAACAAAGGAATTATTCTTCCGTGAAAAACAGACTTGCCCTCACAGTGTTTTTTGTTTTTGTTTTTCAGTTTGGAGAATACAAAGACAGCACATTTTTTTTTTTTTTTTCCCCTGGTGGCACAGTGGTGACAGTCCGCCTGCTGATGCAGGGGACACAGGTTCGCGCCCCGGTCCGGGAAGATCCCACATGCCGCTGAGCGGCTGGGCCCGTGAGCCATGGCTGCTGAGCCTGCGTGTCCGGAGCCTGTGCTCCGCAACGGGAGAGGCCACAACAGTGAAAGGCCCGCGTACTGCAAAAAAAAAAAAAAAAAAAATAGAACCAACAAGGACCTACTGTATAGCACAGGGAGCTCTACTTAATATTCTGCAATAACCTATATGAGAAAAGAATCTAAGAAAGAATGAATAGATGTACATGTATAACTGAATCACTTTGCTGGACACCTGAAACTAACAGAATATAGTAAATCAACTATACTTCAATTAAATAAACAAATAAATAAATAGGGACTTCCCTGGCAGTCCAGTGGTTAAGACTCCATGCTTCCACTGCAGGGGGCACAGGTTCAATCCCTGGTCGGGGAACTAAGATCCTACACGCCATGCCGAGCGGAGCACGGCCAAAATAAATAAATAAAAGTTAAAACAAACAAGAAAAAGAACTTGTCATACTCAAGTGACTCCAGGTTTCATGACACAAACCTGATGCACCGACTCCCTGACAAGGAAAAGTGGCAGAGCGGGGTGACATTGCTGTGGGGTGACACTGCTGCAGGGCAGCAGTCCCAAAGCAGGTGCGGTGCTGGGAGGAGGATACCAGGCACCAGCGGCACCGGCAGAGATGGGCTGAGCACAGACACTCAGAGTTCCTCCCCGATGAGCAAATCTCCCAGACCAGGTCCTGGTTCTACTCCAGAATATCATTACGAATGACAGATGACAGTTACTGGTTGTTCCAATGTGCCAGGCATCTGCAGAAGCATTTCACATATGCTATCTAATCTTCAGAGCAACTCACAGAGGTACAAACGTCATTCTTCCTATTTTGCAGAAGAGACAAGTAAAGCTAAGGGAGGGAAAGTAGCTTGTCCAAGTTTTCATGGCAGTAGAAATAATAAAGCCAGCATTCAAATCCAAGTCTCCTGACCTCCGAAGCAGGGTCTAAGGAAAACAGGTACATAAAGAACTGATAGGTAGTTAAAGGAGTCGAAGAGGTAATAAGACGTGCACACAAATATCTATCTTACCAGACAGACTGTGGTAAGTGCCAGGGGAAGAGAACGAGCAACGGGTAATGATCGTTTCTGGCTGCAGGAGATTCCACCAGTAGTTAAGGTGAGTGGGGAAATTTCACCTCCACGTTGCAATATTATGAAAGTCAGATTGAAGCTTCTTCCGTAATGACATAGTAGAGCTAGGCTGAGAGCAGACACTTTCAGAATTCCTCCTTGGAGAGGAAAGATCTTGGATCTAGATATCAATGGGATAAAATCTAAAAGTCGGAGCTGGCTTTAGGAAGCCCCCGCATGGACACGCCTCGGCCTGACCCCTCCAGGCACCGTGGGCAAGATGTGGAAAAGACCACCAGGGCCCCTGGTAGGCACAGCGCTGTTGGTGCTCTGAAAATACCCCACGGACCACGGTGTTTTCATGAGTGTTTATCACAATGTAGACAGTGTCCAACGTGTAACGATCCATCACACCACTTACCTGTTTGAAAGAAAAGCAACATGGGAAAAATGACTTTGATATATGATTATGGGGTGTGTTATCATCTATAGAAAATAGTCATTTTATTTCTAAACAAAAAATGGTTTCAATGTTATTACCATATGTTTACTGTCATACACCCTTTGTTGAAGCTGCTACAGGTCGTCCTAATAAACTTTGATATGTACATTCAGGCATTTACATTTACATTTAGGCACAGTGGCTTACTTAATTTGGCATATACCCCAGCATGGCTTTTGTTTGGGGCTCTAAATTCTAGAGCAAGGGCTATAGACTTAGGGCCAGCTTAAAGTACCAAGAATTTGGTAATGGGGGAAACACGAGGAAGACTCTTATTCAAGCAACATTGTCAATTTATTTGTGCAGAGAAATCTTTCTTGGGAATCTTAATTTCCAATCCTTTTATTGAATTCTTTCATTGTTTGAAAGTCTGGCCCATGAGTTTCCAACATACAAACTGAAACCTTCTTCTATGGAAACATCTTCACAAAAATAGGGTGATGTTGAGAGCCAGAAGCCACCGAATCTTCCATCTGCTCAAACAGCCCCACTCATTTAGCTACGCCTTCATCCATCAGCTGCTCCAGGCACAGTGTAAGTCCTTGGGAATGTAACGACGTGGCTCCTGCCTTAGAGGAAGTTCCAGTCCAGAGTATGATGGGTGTGAGGCTAATCCTGTTCCAGACCATTCTGGGGGCCGGGGGAGAGGGGCAGCTAAACCCAATACTTAGCATCCTATTATCCTCCAGGAGGAAAGCAAACAAGCCCAGCCTGGGGGTTCGGAGTCATTCCTTCTCCATCAGGCTGGTGGCTTTCAGACAGCTAAGCCTCTGCTTGATGCCCAAGTGGCATGTCTCTATCTGAAGGTGTGTCTGAGTTGCCACTAAAAAGGACTTTGTAAAACATCCCCTTAGGGCTTCCCTGGTGGTGCAGTGGTTGGGAATCCGCCTGCCAATGCAGAGGACACAGGTTCGAGCCCTGGTCCAGGAAGATCCCACATGCCACAGAGCAACTAAGCCCGTGAGCCACAACTACTGAGCCTGCGTGCCACAACTACTGGAGCCCGTGCACCTAGAGCCCGTGCTCCGCAACAAGAGAAGCCACCGCAGTGAGAAGCCTGAGCACCACAGCGAAAGAGTGGCCCCGCTCACTGCAACTAGAGAAAGCCCGTGCACAGCAACGAAGACCCAACGCAGCCAAAAATAAACAAATTAAGTAAAAAAAAAAAAAAATCCCCTTACATCAGAGCCTCAATCAATGGGGAAACTGGAAATTATGTCACATTTCCAAGCTTGATTCTGCAATACAATCTCCACCAGAAAACATTCTTCGTGTTTTCTTTATGTAGCTTTGTTTTCTGATTACTCCAAAACACACACACTATTTAAAGGACAGGGACAAACGTGGCTGTTGATTCAGTGGTCATGAAAAGACAGGGACAAGAAAATTAGATATTTGGAGTAGAGGATATTCCAGATAAGAAGAGAACAAGCAAACCGTCTGCACTTAGCTTCTCTGCTCCCATCCTTGCTAAGGAAATGCAGACGCATTTGGATACGGTACCATAAACGCTCGTCAGAATAAGTACACGCAAGCTGTCCTCACTTGCCTAAGTCAATCATTAACTAGAGCAGCTGTTCGTATCACTTACACCGAGGCAATACAGCAGAAACTCACTGAGATCATGAGCTCTGGAGTCAAATGGAGCTGATCTCAATCCTGCTTCCGTTGCTTCTTAGCTGTTTGGCTTTGGGTTAATTACTTCCTCTTCCTCTGGCCTCAGTTTCCTCACGGGTAAAGTGGGGCTATTCCTACTTCGTGAGGTTGTTGTGAAGAGTCGTGTGAGTGGTGTTTGGCACGTTCCCTGCCTGTGACATGTACACATTTTTAAAAAAATATTAACATCATTAGTGTTTAAATATCAAATTTTCCAAAAGGAGAACTGGTGTTGTATGTAATTCATGATGTAGATATGGAAGTTTGAGAATTCCCAAGGGTTCTGAAGGAGGTGATTCTTCAACGCACAAAGAAACTGGCCTGCTGCAGCTTTTGAAAGCTGCCCTGCACAGGGCTGAGTGCCGGGGCTCCGGAGTTCCTCTGTGGAGTGTGAAGCGTTCACAGTCATCCAGTGCAACTGGGCCTGAACGCTAACCTGTCTCCTGCATGTGTGTTTTTATACTTTCTCCAGTAGCCCAGTTTTAGTCCCTTTGGGAAAAGCTTCCTCAATGATGTGAAATTAGCTCTCTACCATGTGGTAAGAATGCACCAGAAAAGACCAGTCAGGATTTCCATTTCACAGGAAATTTTCTGAAAGGCCTGAAATCAGAAACAGGAAGTCTGTGTAATAGTGGGCGCCATGAGCACCGTGGGCCCGTGTGCTGCCCGCCCAGTGTCTCGAGGCCCAGGGAGGCTGAATGCTGCACTCTTCCTTCCCCACAGACACAGCAGTTTGTCTTCTGAAGTAATTCCTGGTTCACATTTCTGCCGACCTTCTGGGGAAAATGCTACAGGAGACTTCCCGTCCCTCTCACGGTCACGTGTGTGGTTTGCCCACCCTTAAACTCGCCCTGCAAGTTCTTGGGGGTGTTAGTTTATGCAGACAATAAAGTAAAAACAATTCTTCGAGTTGCTTTAATTTAGTCATCATGATAGATGAGTGTCTTGGTGATGGGGAAGTCCAGAAGGATCTTTTTAAACTGAGAAGGAGAAACGGCAGGCAATGCCCCTCTCAGACGTGGGGTTACGTGAGGGGACCTTCCAACACTCACTCACGGCCCCTTCACACAAAACAAGGGCAGGGTCCTTCGACGACTTCACGGGGTGGGGGTGGGGGGAGAAGAGTTGGCATCATTTTTATGGTGACTCACCTGTAAACCTTAATTAAAAACCTGTTCATAATGCAACATGGTCAATCAACTCTACTTGAATAAAATAGTTTAAAAAAATCTGTCCGTGGGAATTCCCTAGCGGTCCAGTGGTTAGGGCACCGCGCTTCAACTGCAGGGGGCACAGTTTAGATCCCTGGTTGGGGAACAAAGGTCCTGCATGCCACGCGGCTCGGCCAAAAAATTTTTTTTAATTTAAATTTTAAACAAATTTAAAAATAAATTAAAAATCTGTTCAAATTGTGTGAAATGAACAATAGTTGACGAAAGCAACCTCATGACAGAGTTCTTTCCTGAATATAAAATCGGTCATGAAGATAAATCCAAACACCAATTTTTCCCCTTAAATCGAAGACGTAGGTGGAAGCTCATAAATCCAGATACCCTCTTAGTTTAAAGCATTTAAGTCATATCGACAGAGCAAGGAGAATTTTTGAAATCCAATGACCCTTTCATGAACTTTGTCATTAAAAACCTTCCAATATAATTAGGGGAAAATTAGTTTGAAATATTTTTAAAGGGAGGTCCTTCATCTATCATCCTCTGAAGATATACTGCCATTCTCTGAAAGTTATTTACCAAAATAGAAAATGAATCAGTATACACTTATTATCTGGTATACAGTAGGTGTTATAAAATGAGCATAAGCTTCTCTGTCACTAGAGATTCAAAAAACTTTAAAAATTCCACCTGTCTTACTTCTTCCCAGGGAACATTATTACGGACGACAGGAAAGGCACATATGATGACGCAACTATGAGTTTTATTTGTTTATGCGTGTGGACAAGAGTAATGGACGATTGTGTAGGGTCTGTCTTTCAAACATTTAGGTTTGAAATTTAAGCAATTAGATATAGCTCAAAGAAAAAAAAAAGACTAGTCTTTTTTTTGGTCATTATGTTTGCAAAATATTTTCCACGCTAGCCTTTCAGGAGGGGGAGCCTAGAATTGAAAAGGGTGTCAACGGACTATTTTGGGTAAAATGTACTGATCTTAGTAGAGGGAAAACCATATGAGGTCAAACTGTTCATGTCCACATCCTCAACACACAGCCCTGTCCTGGAATATTCTGGACACCCTGAAGTGTTCCACAAATGAATGCACGACTTAAAGATGATGAACTCAATCACTACATGACAGAAGAAAGAAGAACATGATTTAGTAGAAGAAGGAAGACAAGAGGAAATAATTAGAATTCGAGTCTGAAGGCATAATTTACTTGACATGTTTCTTCTGTGCTTATCCTATTTCTTCCTTCTCTCTGCCTTTCATCTCCTGATGGCCAATGTTTGTGTCGTATGTGGGAGGGCAGCGTGGACAGGAAAGTGTAAAAGCCTGGCCACTGCTGCAGGTACCTGCTTAGTGTGTTGATAGTAATAAAAAAGGTGCTTAAAGATCATTAAGCCCAAACCCTCACTTCACAGATAAGGAAAGTAAGAAATCAAATGACTCGATTAAGGTCACTGACACGGCCAGCTGAGCGCAAGGAGTACTGTATCATTATTTATTGCTCTGGGGAGGAGGGGCTATGATGACGAATAAAGCTTCTCATAGACCTGCCTGATATTAGCCCCTAACCCCCAACACGGTATCGAGTTTGTTTGGTTTGACCAATTGATTGATTTTTGTACGTTGATTTTGACAAGAATGTCCGGAAAATAATGTTCTTAAAATCTTACTTTGCGGGCTTCCCTGGTGGCACAGTGGTTAAGAATCCGCCTGCCAATTCAGGGGACATGGGTTCGAGCCCTGGTCCAGGAAGATCCCACATGCGGCGGAGCAACTAAGCCCATATGCCACAACTACTGAGCCTGTGCTCTAGAGCCCGCGAGACACAACTACTGAGCCCACATGCCACAACTGCTGAAGCCTGCATGCCTAGAGCCCGTGCTCCACAAGAGAAGCCACCGCAATGAGAAGCCCGTGCACCACAACGAAGAGTAGCCCCCGCTCGCTGCAACTAGAGAAAGCAGTTTTGCTCACAGTTGTACCCCTTGCACCCTTCATTTGCTTTGCACATGGGAGGTGTATGATAAATATATGTTTATAAATTAACCTAATAGAAGGGAATATGAAATAGCATGAACATTTGGATAATGCCTCTGTATAAGTAAATACCAAATACTTGCGATTATAAAATTGATTAATCCTTTATTAGAAAAATAATTCACATGTTTAAGAAGGTGTCAACTACAAGTCTGGGAGGAAATGGAAGGCAAGAAATCCAGAGGCTTGAGGAGAAAATCAGACCTTTCTTCCTCAGATCCATCTCTGTTTCTGATTCCCTAAATTTTCCATTACTCTAAACCACAAGCTTCTGCAAGGCTCAGTGTGTTTTAATTAAACCCCAACGATGAACGCAGACTTTCCGAACTCCGTCCTGGTTTGCGCCCTTCTGCTTCCAAGCAGGCTTTAAAGACGACAGCGAGGAGGCCTGATACTCAACAAGGCCTTAGGAGTTTGCGTTACCCTCGCGCAGAAGGGAACGGTGCAGGGAATTACCCCGAGGGCCTGTAGGGGCACTTAACGATCATTCCCTCGCCTCCTGGGATGGGCATTTTGTTCTTTATTTGCCTGGTTTGTGTTCACAGAGTTAAAGCTCTGTCTGTGTGACTCAGGCCGTGAAAATGCTTGACTTGGCAACCCACGTGGCTATTCCCCACACGGGCCTCAGCCGAGGGCCCGGAGAAGCAAGGAGGCTGGCCCCGCAGCCCTCGCTGGTGGCGTCTGTAATGTCCCTGCGGCCCCTGCCAACAGCCACGGTGGAGGGAGGCTGCGAGGGGAAGCTGTGTCCTGAGTTAAACTCTCCTCCAAGAGGTGGCCTCACAAAACCGCATGGGATCCATGGGGAGACTTTCTTTCTTTCTTTCTTTCTCTTCTTCCTCCCTTCCTTTCTTTTCACTCTTTTTCTTTCGTTTCTCCTTTTCTTGATCCGTCCCTCCCTCTCTCCTCTCCCCCGCCCTTCTTCTTTCCTTCTTCCTCTGTAGGTCTCTCTCTCTCTCTTTTTTTTTTTAATTTTTTTTTTTTTGGCCTCACTGTGTGGCTTGCGGGATCTTAGTTCCCCAACCAGGGATCAAACCTGGGCCCTCAGCCGTGGAAGCGTGGAGTCCTAACCACTGGACCACCAGGGAATTCCCTCTCTGTGGGTCTCTTGTGAAAATGAAAAGAACAAAAATCTCAAAGAAAAAAAAAAAATCTCAAAGAACTATTCAACTAGCAGACATTTCTATGTGTCCCCTGGCCTTTCCCAGGTCCGTCCCTCTCTCCAACTCAGCCCTTTGCTTTCCATGTAAGAGATACAGGTAGCTCTTATGCAAAAGTATGAAGAAACCAAGACAAAATCAACAACTAACCGTTACAGGATTGTTGCAATTATACTTTAATCTGACAAACATGGCCTGAGGGTTACCCGCATGGTCTCTGCAGATTACGTGGGTGTCACCCACAGGGCCAGTTAGTATCCTTGGCCACTGTGTAACACTCAAAGAGGTTGGTGAGATAATCTTGGTTCAGGACACTGAACCACATTATACTTGAAACATATACTATGAAATGACTTTTGGACTCAGCACAATTATAACCTTCGCTGAGTCTGCCAAGTTTACCACGTAGATAAGGAAAGAATACATAGTTTAAATATTAAACAATTCAATTGGAGGGGCAATCCCCTCCTAAAGGTGCACCAGGAAACTAATTTGCAGCCTGCACACATTCATTTCACAGAGAAGAGTGGGTTTCAGCTAACAGGTCTCCAAGGCCTTCATCCCAGGAATGGCATGGTCCCCATGCACGCCTCTGGGAACTGCATGGCTGGACTGCAGCCACAGGGCCATAAAGATACAATAATTCAGGAAGTGAGTTGGTACCTTCATTTTGAAATTCTCAGGCCAGCATTAGCTGGTGAGTTTTAAAGGAGAATTCATGGTTTGGAAACAGCTCCAGGCTTGCTGCCTTTTCAGTGTGCAAAGTCATTCTTTTCCTGAGTGTTCATCATCTCAAATCACCCTCAGCATCCCAGCTTTGCTATCTGGGAATAGGTGCACCTTGTGGTCGGTGAATGCCAAGTGCTCAATCCAGGAAATGGCTATCGGAATGATTTACACGCATGTCCTGAGCCCCACTGGGCACTAAAGAGATGGCTGCTTTGCTAATAAATCTTGCATTCGTCAACATTAATTAAGGTGATCTGAGTCTGCGGTCAAGCGTACACTTTTCAATGAGCAGCCAACTTTCCTTCTATTAAATTTTTAGGAGAATATATTAGCAAATTCTGGGAAATAGCATCGGCAAGAAGCTGAGCTGGAGTAGGTTTAGGAACTCAGCCGTGTTAAGCTGCCTTCTCTGAACACACCCAGGCCGTGCGTGCACAGCAAGTCAGATGGTGTCACTGCTTCCAGCGCCCCCATGGTGGTCTCGATCCAGCCACAACCACCAGAAGGAGGACAGAGGACAGGCTCGGAGTCTGTGCCCAGGGGAGGATGTAAAAGGAAGAAGAAACCTGGACCATGAGCTTTTGGAGACTGTAACCCAGTTGAGGGGGAAAGACGGCACCCATGAAAGTGGAAGTAACACTGCTGAACGGCAGGTGAGCCTGAACCAAAGGATGGGACAGAGCTTCAAGGAGGGAGAGACAAACGTGTAGGAGTGAAGAGGGAAGGTGGTGAGGATGTGAATTACAAGCTCGGGACCTGCAGAGGAGGAAGAGGGCACTGAGGGAGGCGGCGGGAGGGACAACGGCTTGAAGCAGCGGTCGTGTTGGGACATGGAGGGCCCTGAAGGTCAAGCTGGCAGGTGCCCTGGCCTCTCCTGGGCAACCCAGAGCACCAATGTCTTCTGAGGAAGGGGGAAGAAGAAACCACCATTTTACAAAGGCTAATACACAGGTTGAGCTGGATGGGAAGACGACATGAAAGCCCAGCGGTGGACAGATCTGTTAGGACACTGTGGTCATTGCTCAGGTCCGTGGTTTTGAATGCTGGGTGTGTATCCCGGGTACGCCGAGGTGACGCCCTGGGATGTGAGGAGAAAATATCAGAATTCTTACTTGTACTTACTTTTAAATTTTTCATCTTTTTTGAGTCTATTTTATGTATTTTAAATGAACATACCCACTTAATAGAAAATATGTATATTATAGACTGACTTGTGCCCAAATTCACATGTTGAAGCCCTAACCCCCAATGAGACAGTATTTGGAGATGGGGCCTTAAGCAGCTATTAAAGGTTAAATAGGGTCATAAGTGTGCAGCCTTATTTTTTTTATTATTATTTTTTTTTGGCGGTACACGGGCCTCTCACCGCTGTGGCCTCTCCCGTTGTGGAGCACAGGCTCCAGACGCGCAGGCTCAGGGGCCATGGCTCACAGGCCCAGCCACTCCGCGGCATGTGGGATCTTCCCGGACCGGGGCACGAACCCGCGTCCCCTGCATCAGCAGGCAGACTCTCAACCACTGCGCCACCAAGGAAGCCCCTGCAGCCTTATTTTGACAGGACCCTTATGAAAAGAGGAAGAGACACCAGGACTCTCTCTCTCTCTCTCTTTCTGCACACACACAGAGAAGAGGCCATGTGAGGATACGAGGAGGTGGCCATCTACAAGCAAGAAGAGTCTCATCAGAAACCGACCCTGATGGCAACTTGATCTTGGACTTCTGGCCTCCAGAACTGTGAGAAAATAAAATTCTGTTCTTTAAGCCGCCCAGTCCGTGGCAGCCCTAGCAGACTAATACAGCACATAATACGTAAACAGTCAAAAACTGGAAGCGTGAATTGTACAGATTTTGTTAATGCGCGTGATCAAAACAGTTTGGGGGACGGTGCTCTGGGTGCTAGGGTTCTGAGTCGAGAAGGCAGTGAGTGCTAAGAGCTTCTTCAGGGGAAAAATAGGAACTCCATGAGCCACTGGATATAGGAAATGAGAGGAAGAGAAGTATTAATATGATCTCTGGGATTTTCAGTCTGGGAGCGGGGGAGAGCTATCTCTAGCCCGTGGGAGATAAGGATGGCAAGAGTTGATCCCACGGGAGGATAAGAGAAGCTCAAGGACCACAGCACTGGATGTCCTCCGAATGAAAAAGAGATACGGCCAGAGAGGGGAAAGGAAAACAGGGATTTCAGGGCCACAGAGGTCAAGGGAAAAGAGAGTTTGGAGGAGGGCAGGGTGGGCAACAGTATCAAGGAGGTCAAGTGGAACGACCCCAAGAAATGTCTTGTGGAATTCCACAAGGAGGTCATTGAAGACGTTTAAAAAGTGACTCCGGTAGAGGGGAGAGGATGCAAGCTGGACTGTAGGGGGTTAAGAAGGGACAGATGGGGAGGAAATGAAGGCATCAGGTTATGTTTAGATTTTAACTATTAAAATGTGTCAAAGTCAGAACTGCAGGAGGTGGGAGGTGAGCGTTCCCTTCATCTCCGACCCCTGAGGAATTCCCTGTTACTAGTTAAACAGTGTTAAGTGGTAACGGGGGCTGGAAAGGTGGGACATGGGGGTGAGGGGGGGATGGTAAGGCAACAATAAAGTGCTCAGTCCTGTCCCAGAGCCTTCCAGACAGCTCTGGCTTTGTGTGTGAGTTTGTGTGTGGGACAGAATACACGACAAAGCCAGATGGGACACATAATTCTCAAACCCATATGCTGATTAGAAGTCTGGAAATTTCTCCCAAATTTCATACCTTATTTGATAGTTGAATGTCAGAAGATCTGATATAAAGGGCGGGAATAAATGGCAGGAAGAGGCTGGAGTTCATTTGGGCATCTCGGCCGCCAGCAATCGGACACCCAGAAGACACCACCTCAGTATTCTGCCTTTGCCTGGGTGTCAAATTGTTTACTATCCATTTCACAAGTGTGCAGACAAATTGAAAGTCACATGTGAGAACTAATGAATCCTTATAAAATTCTTTGAGATCCACAGATGAAAGGGACTGTTTAAGTACAGAGTACTATCAGCTAACGGTGGAGCACACTGAATGAATAGGATTCTCCCAGAGAATAAACTATGTCCTGGGAATAAATTCAGTAACTGTGGAAAATGCGTTAAACATTTTAGGTGAAAAGCCATAACTACTGATAACTCTTCAGCAGGCAATCTTTCCAATTCTAGAATTATCTTACTAGTTCACATCCTGGGATGTGTGTGGACCTCATACAGAATTTCAACATCTGCTTCATAGAATCATTGACTCTCAGGTCTGGAGGGGTCACCTGATCCTGACACCCCTTTGCTCATTAAACGCCCTCTGTGATATCTATAAAAAAAAATGGCCGCCCACCCCATGCTCAATTTCTCCAGTCGGGCACTGATGAGCCCCCATTCTCACTTTCTTCTGTCTGAAGACAGTTTTAAAAGTCCTTTTTGCCATCTTCGCAAGCCGAGGTTCATCTAAGGCTTCTGCTGCCCCAAATTCCTTCCCATGCTCATCCTCGGTTGTTCACTCCTCTCTATGTTTTTGCACATCTTTCAAAATTCTGATCCCACTGGCGAGGCCCCAAATTTTCTGCAATAATGACTTAAAATTTTTTGTGCAAATGTGCACACACTCCCCCAATGGTTTTTTGTGCACAGTGACTTGCCTAAACGCAAAAAATAAAACCTGACGTGACTGCAGGGTCAATATGATTCATATCAATTCTCAGAGAGTGGTTTAGCAGGTCACTTCGCGTTAGGCTGAAGAGGTCTTCTTGAGATCAGTGGAACTGATGTTACAGTCTCAGTCCCTGGCTCAAGCCAACAATGAACTCTTTGTACCAGAGAGCATAACTGGTTTGCATAAAGGAATGATGGGACTCGGGACTGGCTTCCCATCCAGACCCAAGGCCTCCTGCCAGCGCCCTCCGTCATGACAGGGTGAGGCAGAGCGTGAGTGGCTCGGAACGATCACTGCACGGGCCTCTAGAAAAACAGATCACGGTAGCATCCACACAGGGAGACCGCAGGCTGGTGCTCTGCCAGGAAGAAAAGACAATGACAGAAAGAAAGACAGGAGCCAGGAGAAATATGGCCGCATGGAAATACGTCTTAGTTAAGGGAGGGGAAGAGGGGTGATATACAAAGAAAAATGGGAGGAATATTCAGAAATTACTCCAGATGTGCCTTTGCACAGTCTCATCCCATATTTGGACCCCCAGGTGGACATCCAGGGTGTGCTTTTTTTTTTTTGTATTTATTCATTTATTTGGTTGCTCTGGGTCTTAGTTGTAGCATGTAGGACCGTCGTTGCCACGTGCGGGATCTTCATTGTGGCACGTGGGATTTTTAGTTGTGGCATGCGGACTCTTAGCTGCACCATGTGGGATCTAGTTCCCTGACCAGGGATCGAATCTGGGCCCCCTGCATTAGGAGCGTGAAGTCTTAACCACTGGACCACCAGGGAAGTCCCCATCCAGTGCATATTTAAGGACAGTCTTAAAGCTTTAGGTATGTGTATTATGCCTGCGGGGCGGGGAGATTGCAGGCAAGAATGTGCACGTGTGCACATGCGTATCTGTCTGGAAGGGAGGGCTGTCTGTAGGCCATGGTGGGGCTGGTATGTGCTGGTTTATTGCCCCTTGGCTCAGAGGTTCAGGTAGGGGGAAAAGTACAGGTAGGGTGGAGTAGGGTATGTACCCATTGCAAAGGTAGGGATCTACCCCTGAGGTGCACACTCCTGAAATCTCATTCAGAGTTCAAAGAGGTAACAAAAGGGGTGTGTGTGCCCACAGTGTGAGTCTGCCACACATGAAAATAGATGCCCAAGTGTTTACACTCTAGAATTTTACGGTGCAAACCAGGAGGCAGCTCCTAATAATGTGGCAACAAAACAGTAAATGTTGAAGCTGCGGTCTCTCAGCAGGCACGAAGAAATGGTTGACCTTGGATCCGCGGGCAGCCATGAATACAATGAGGAAGTTATAGAGGAGGAATTATCCAAAACGGAAGTTTCAAGGTCACAGAGAATTTTTCTTCTTATCCAAACGCAACAGTCTCAGGAATGCCATTCGGTGAGCACAGGCTGTGAAATTCCACAAAAATGGAATTCTCTCCACATGGGATCCTCAGTTCACTGAGGTTTTCACCCCACGTTTATTTGTGGAGGGAGCGGCTGAGGGGAGCTCTTGAAATTCAAGCTCTTCCCAGAAAGAGTGCAGAACTGACCAGGCATCTCAGCTCATCTGAACCCAGGCCTTTTTCATGTATTTGACAAAAAGAGCTAACTCTCTAAGAAGACCATTTTCACATTAGCCACATATTTAACGTTAATGTTCATATAACAGTTCAATGGGATATTTACCAATAACAAATTTTAAGAGCGCTTTCAAAGATAGGAATTCAGGCAAAATACTACTCCCCGCATGGGTGAAAAGGAGGCACACTCTTCTCAATCAGCCTCAAAGATCATCCTGTTTGGGGGGAAGGAGTTATATTTTTTCTACTCAAAAAAATTATTTGAAAAAAAAATTATTTGAAATAATCTGATGTGGTTTCACAACATTGGTTGGATCCATTGCTAACAAATGGCCAATGTCACGTTTCAAGAGAAAAGTAAAACTGTCATATGGACATGATGTCGTGGGTGTAGGAACGAAGGTGTGTGTGCAGGGACAATGGAGAAGGCTGCTGCCCAGTGCCGGGGGCCCCAGAAAGGCTGCCCAGAGGGGCTGACACGTGAGTGAGTCTTGCAATGCAGGCAGGGGAGGAGGGGGCTAGAGATCGTGCCAGACAGAGAACAGCGAGAGCAAAGGCACGGAGGGACCCAACAGACGATGGGTCCAGAAGCGAGGAAGGGGCATCACGAGATGTGGCTGAGGATGCGGGCAGGGATGGGCCACAAAGCCCTTGGAAGCCAGGCTGGGAGGCTGGATTTAATCCTGGGGGAGACAGGGGCCTTCCCGGGGAGTGACGTGGTTGGACATGCATCTAATTTTAGGCGGAAGGTGGCAAAACTACAGCAGGGCAGGGAGATTGACCAGAAGGTTAACATAGTCAGCAAAACACGAGCAACAGACAGCAAATGAGTCAGCAGAAGACCTTTTTTTTTTTTTTTTTGCGGTACGCAGGCCTCTCACTGCTGCGGCCTCTCCCACCGCGGAGCACAGGCTCCGGACGCGCAGGCTCAGCGGCCATGGTTCACGGGCTCAGCCGCTCCGCGGCATGTGGGATCTTCCCGGACCGGGGCACGAACCCGCGTTCCCTGCATCGGCAGGCGGACTCTCAACCACTGTGCCACCAGGGAAGCCCAGAAGACCATTTTTGACACCAACTTCTTTGTCTCTCTATACAAGAAGCCATGTGACACCACCCTCTGTGCCCCGTGGAAGCTATGTTCATTTTGAAAATAACAAAGGGAAGGGAGTCCTGCTTGACATTTTTGGCGGGGAGCTTAACCTTTCAAGCTGAACCACTTATTATCCGATTTTCTTTTCCAATCAGAATCTTTGTGGGGGGGAGGGGCAGTGCCGAGAAGGAGCAAATGAGAAGCTTCTGTATGAGGGAGCTGGGGCCACAGAACTGCGCTGCTAACCTCCCCACACCAAGCATTTTACTTCTCCTAGACATCTGAAAAAATCTTGACTTTCATACCAATGCAGGCGAGGCATTTCTAACCACTCTGCTAATTTCAGGACAGCCTGCTCCTTAGGAGCCTGGGAAGAGGGCAGGTACCAGCTGGTAGCAAATGGAATTCACTACTGACCTTAAATTTAAACGAGATCCATGCAGAGGAAGGACTTCATATTCTGCTAGGCTTCGAAGCTCCATTATCTTCCGAGTCATTCTGTCCTGGAAGAAAACAGCAAGTGGGCTCGTTAAATTACTCATATGTGAAAGATCGATTCACACTGCATTAAACGAAGAGCTGACATTTCATGGACAAGATGAAGTACAGTTCAGAACGAATTACTACTGTGACAATGCATGCAAAAGCCTGATTTTTTTTTTTAAAGCCTGATTTTTGAAGTTTCATTTATGCAGATGACAGATAACCTGACTCTTCATTTTGGTGATCAGGTCAGCTAAAGCGTCATTTAGTATTGCTGCGCGACAGTAGCAAGAAATGGTTATAAAGAGAAAAGGTTGCAGGTCCTGTATTTGATTCAGACTCTGCAGCTGAGATAACGTTTTCAGTGAAATGTTATCTCCTTGCCGGTTAATACGATCCAGCAAATGTAAAATGAAGGGGTTTAAAGTTCATATTTGTGATCACAAAGTCTTGGGAATGGGTAGGATTCTCCTTCAAAGATGAAGAAATAAGATCCAGAGAAGCTGTCCTACCCACAGTCTAGTGACCGGTTACTGATCGAACCACTGCTCTTTCTGCTACATCAGACTTCATTTAGGTGTTGGCGTTCTGAAACAATACCTCTTATCATGAAGACTTCTGAGTCACAAAACACTTTAAATTTCACACTGATTTTAAACTTATTCTGTAGTCTTTTAAAATGCGCAAGTCATTTTCATTTTTGCAAAGAAATTCTAATAATGAGCTCGTCTCCACTTTTCATGGAGAAATGAGTCCTACTAGGGTATGACAAAACCAACTCGCCCCATGACCTTCCCCTATGTACAGCCAGAGGCTGGCCTGGGCTAAACCCTAGAAGAAATTGCTCTCCCTGAAGGGCTATCTGTCCCTGGCTCCATGGCACTTGGAAAACCTCAGAGTGCTGAGTGTCTGGAGGCCTCAGGCTGATGGACTTCAAACCTCTCATTAGTTAAAGAAAGTGCAGCGCAGTTCAGCTCCTCAATTAAAGGGTGAGCCAGTTGGAGAAAACCAGAAAGAAACATGTGTTAATTGAACATCTGTTGGCGCTAGGCCCTGTGTTCTCTGCTTTAAATACATGATCTCATTCTGTTCTCACAACTGTCCCACAGGTATGCCTGGGCACCTCTCCATTTCACACATTTTACAAAAGAGGCTGGGTTCCTTGGTTCAACTAGTATTTACCTGAGCATCTGCTACCTGCCAGGCACCAAGGCGGGTGGTCAGTCTACAAAGGAGAAATGGATAAGCCCCGCCTCCTGCCCACAGTGAGGTCACAGTCTAGCAGGGATGGGGCAGCGGGGAGTCAAGCAAGTTAATCAGAGCTATGTTGTTCCAACAGCGGCTTGCAGCCCAATTAGATAGAAGATCACGAAGCCAGTTTAGTGGGTCTTGAACAGCACTCGAAATAAATAAATGAACAAAGTAGAACAGAATAGCACAGAATGGAAAATATCAGAGAGCATGGTGTACAGGTGAGGCAACTCACATGGATATATGTCTATATCTCTGCATCAATCATATATATACGTCTGTGTGCATTGATTTGCAATGGAAAATATATTTCCTTTTGTAGGTGATGGTGGAAAAAATTGTGAAAGCCGTCAAGTTATAGAGCAAAGTGACAAGCGCTGTGTTAGGAGGTCATGCGTAATGGTAAGCGCGCACAGGAGGGAGCATCCGCCTGCAGATGAATTTGCACTTAGCTCCAGAGGAAGCTGGGGACAATTTTGGTTCCTCACCGAAGACAAACCTCTTAAGGATGGGATGCCCACATCTAATGCTCAAAGCTAGGAAGAGCTTGAGAAAGGCTGGGGTGAAATTTCCAGGACTAGAGAGGAAAACAGAGTAGGGGCCCTTCTCCCCCAGTCTGGGAAAGGTGGCAGCCATGAAGCCACAAAAGGCACAATAACACCAATGGAGTCAGACTCAAGAAGAGGGGATTAAACCTCAAGGAGATGGAACCCCAATCTAGCCCAAATTGCTAGAACTGTGGAAGCTGCTGGAAGGTCTCTCAATTCCCAGCATCCCACTGTGAAGAGAGTGTAGGAGAGCCTCCGGAGTGCAGAAGGTGGAAGCCAGGGAGCCAGATGTGGGCTCCTTTAAATGATCTTAATCTCAAGAACAGCGCCTCTTTTGGGATGACAGGTTACTGCGACCTTCCTTAGCAGGATAAAACAGCTAACTCAGTTTTCTTTTCTTTTAACACAACTTCCTTCGGACATATTCTAGATACCATGCTTACAGGTTGAGGATTTGTGGCAGTCCACTGGATGGCCACGCGGAGATACTTTCTCAGGTGTCTGAGTATGGACTCAAGGTGAGAGAAAAAAGATCTTCCCGTAGAGTAGCCTGAGTTACTCATTCTGTAAGCCTCTCTGATGTGGGTTTAAGAGACTATGCAGTAAGACCTAGCTCAGGGCGGCAGCTAAATCCACTGTGTCATTTTGGTGACTTGGTTATTGCATAGTTATTTTTTAACAAGCAATGACATGAGATAATGTCAAAGTAATTATCTTATCCGTTATTTAACCCATATTTTTTTGTGGTACAGACTTATGTGATGATGACAAGCACTGGGTACTATACAAAATAAACAGCCCCAGAAATGTATAGAAGAGTAATGAATAGATGTTTATGTTTTATGTTTCTTCACCCATCACCTGCGTCTTTAATAAGTTCCTCTTCACTACCGGCTGAGGAGAGAATACTAGCACATGTTGAAAGCAGGAGAAATAATTAGGGTAGGATTTTTTTATTCTATTAAAACAGAGATAGTTCATATGAAAGCATTTCATGAACTAAATGTTATTCTGCAAGTATTCGCCATTTTAGTTATTATTATCATTATTATTATCAATGCTAATAAGCTATTATCAGGTAAAAAAATATAAAGTATTAGTACCCACAAGTAAATGAAATCATATCTGATGGATCCTGAGTATGCTGTTTTTCACACCTTTTTATTTTTACACCAAGGACTCAGGTTTAACATTTTCAAGAATCAAGATTAATAATAAGGCAGAGGGCTTCCCTGGTGGTGCAGTGGTTGAGAGTCCGCCTGCCGATGCAGGGGACACGGGTTCGTGCCCCGGTCCAGGGAGATCCCACATGCCGTGGAGCGGCTGGGCCCGTGAGCCATGGCCACTGAGCCTGCGCGTCCGGAGCCTGTGCTCTGCAATGGGAGAGGCCACAGCAGTGAGAGGCCCACATACCGCAAAAAATAATAATAATAATAATAATAAGGCAGAGAGTTTAATAAGTAATCATTCTTCATAACAGAAGTATGGATGGACTTTTTAAGTTTTATTTATTTATTTTTCTTTATTTTTTTGGCTGCGTCTGGTCTTAGTTGCGGCGTGTGGGCTTCTCTCTAGTTGTGGCATGCATTTTTGGTTTTTTTTTTCCTCTCTCTAGTTGTGGCGTGTGGGCTCCAGGGCGCCTGGGCTCTGTAATTTGTGGCATGCGGTCTCTCTAGTTGAGGCGCGCAAGCTCAGTAGTTGTGGCACGCAGGCTTAGTTGCCCCACGGCATGTGGGATCTTAGTTTCCCGACCAGGGATCGAACCCGCGCCCCCTGCACTGGAAGGCGGATTCTTTACTACTGGACCACCAGGGAAGGCCCTGGATGGACTGTGATTAATACAGATGATCTTCACCGTACAGATGGAGAAGCGGATGCCTTGCCAGCATCACGTGATGGCAGAACCAGAACAGAAAGGCAGACCCCTGGCACACCAGAGCCCTTGCACTTTAACTTCTCAGCTTGCTCGTGATTTTGGTTTTGGGTTTGCTTTTTCTTACAGAGCCATAGCTGATTTCCCTTCTTTGTCCAGAAGAGAGATGATCATATGTAATGTAATGATATTATATATAAGCACACACATCACAAAATGGTATCAGAGAATGAAAAGCTCTCCTTGAACATCAGCCAGACAGCTTCAACCTTTCCATTGCTCGTCTAGATTCAAAAGAAGTTTTTTGGCTTCTTAGCCTTTTAACTTATTTCTAGCTTTAGGTTTTACCATGTTTCAATTAAAATTAGGTGTTATCACTATGTTTGAAAAAAAAAAGTCTCAATATCATAGCTAACACAAGGTAACTTGTGAGCGAGTGTGTGGCTGGCAGAATTTAACTTAAATACTTTAAGTCCTACTTAAAGGTCATTCAGTAGGTAAATTATAAGGAGTTAGAGGAAGTATCTACAGTTTTTAAGAGTATTAAAAGGTATATTAAATATTTTTAAACAGGCAAATGAAACTTTTGAATCTAGAGATGAAGCACAACTGAGTGATAAAACTATTAAAAGTTAAACACAGGAAAGTGGTCACCACAGGAGGGGCTGGGGGGATGCAGCAGTTCAGTTCTATTTCTTGGCTTTGGTGATCCATTAAGACATACACTCGATTTGTGTGGTTTTCTGTATCTGTGGAGGGTTTTTTGGGGGGTGGGGGCGGGAAGAGGACTCTGATGGTACCAGCCCCATCCATGGGGAGAAAGTCCTTTTGGGGGGGGGCACGGCTTATGGGATCTTAGTTCCCCGCCCAGGGATTGAACCCAGGCCCCTGGAATGAAAGCATGAAGTCCTAATCACTGGAGCACCAGAGAATTCCCTTTTTTCTCTTTTAAACTAAAGGGGGATTTACATAACGAAATCATTTGCTTGAAATAGGGAACTAACAATATAATAATCAACTGTTATTTCCAGGCCTGGTAAGACGAAAAGAATGACAATTTAAGCCTACTTCCCTTCATTTGTTATACAAATGCCACGTTTTGAGGGGCTCTGGTGCAGAGTACCTGTGTCAGTCACTGAGTGGTCTTAGGTAGTATCGGGCTCCTTCTAAGAGTGTGTTCAAAATGATTTCGATGGCAAGTAAGTCTAATCGATTGTACCAACAGCTGGAGGTTTTATTAGCTTTGGAACGAAATTTTTAAATAGATGGTATCCAAAAGTATCTTCAGCTTTATTTCTTGCTTTCAGGTTTTAATCAAGTTCGGAGCAGCGCCCGATCTCCTCCCCCACCAGGAATAGTCAAGATAATCCCCAGGTAAATTCTAGCAAACACCAATCCAGGGCCGGCAGTCCCGTTCACTGCCGAACACCTGGGTCCGGGCTCCCAGCCAGCGCTGGCGAAGGCCTGTTCTGCGCCTCTTGTCCTGGCTCTGCGGGCGGGGGGAAAAGCACGAGCAGAGGACACAGGCCATGCTGAACCCTCCCGGCTCTCCAGGCTCTCACTTCGCTCCTTTTTCTGTAGCTGAATAAAACAGTTCTCCCTTTTCTGTTTATTTGCACAGAGGGCTGTTTAACCTAGGAGCACAAAGAGTGGGGTGAGAGCTACAACCACGTGGCCGAGAATGATTTCCAATCACAATAAACACGCCCAAAGAGGGAGGAAGATGGTAAGCGATCTATTTCCTTTCTAACATTCTTTAAAATAAATGCAGGGCCCTGGAGGAGCCAGCCTGACATGTTTCCACGACATGAATAAGTGTGAGGAAGCACAGATCCTTGTACACTACCTGCGCTGTGCCCAGGCCCCAGGCCAGGCCACAGTTCGGCAACTGGGTCCCCAGTGCCTGAGTATCTGGAGATTGTCTACAATGCAGTCGTCTGGGCTGCTTTCCCTTCCGTGAGCCCTTGGCAGTCTGACATGTAAGAAGATGCTCTTCTCTGACACGTTCTGCAGAGCCTCCTGCATCCCCCGGACTGAGTCTCTGTCTGCTGAGAAGCTCTGTGACGGTTTACCCCAGCCATGGCAGGCCATGCCACAGCGGAGAGCAAGCCTAAGCTACACTGTGGTCTGTTGCCTTTGGAAGCTATTTCCCCTGAAGCATGTGAGCAAAATCCACACCAATTTTAAAGCAACATGTGATTGTTGTGAAAGAATATATGGAACTATATTCTCTTCATCTGCTTCCGTGAGTCCGTTCCTTCTAAAGGCTGAATCTACGTGGCTTTCTGCATTACTCACTCTGAACAAGATGCAGAAACGCCCAGCACCACGGCAAGGGACACATTACACACTAGGAGGCCTTAAAACATCACCACTAACGAAACGCTGGATTCTCCCATTGCTGTCAGAAGGCAGGATAAGAGCATAATCTAAGTCCTTTAAAGGGAGAAAAACTTCTCTCATTTTTAACATGAAAAGACACCCCCTACCCAACATACATCTAACACTAATGACCTGGCTATAGGAGGGCTCCCGTCAGATGATTTAACCTTGCAAGTCTATCAAGTTCCCATCCTAAACACCTTCCTTTGTGGCTAAAAGCAACAGTCTGTGAATGCATCGAGCTGAAGGCCAAGAGGGACATACAGTAGCTTTACAGGGTGACCTGTTGCTATTACAAGTGCTGCTTCTTAGATTTGTGCAGTGCACAACCTGTGAGGCCACGCGTGGCAGCCCTGATTATACTTGTGATGTCAGAACACACTCTTTCCTTGTGTATTTGCATATTATTTATATTACAAAATGAATATGTACATTACATATTCTATATAAATCAGTTGCTTCTATCCTATGTCCACATAAATCTTATTGGTTAGTCAACTCTTAGTTTCATTGTTCTAAACCAACATCAATAAGTTAATTATGCTTAGTGCCCAAGTGTTAGGAACTCCTTTCCTTTTCATCTCTGAATATAAATCCACTTGAAAGTCAGACTTAGTTTCACTTGAGTCAAAAGTGATCTTTGATTTCCCCCTCCCATTCCATTGGTCACCAAAAATTGGGCTAGATGTTAACGCGGCTTTATAAATATTTCTCAAGTCTCCACACTCTCAGGCCTTCTAACATTTCCTCCAGATCATTACAGTAGTCTTCTAACTGGCCTTCCACCTTCCAGTCTCTCTCAATGAATCTGTCACATTATAGCCAGATTTACCTCCTCAAACACAGATAGCTTTAGATCATTCTTGTTTAATGGCTCTATATTCCCCAAGAGGTAAAGTCCAAACAAATTGCTGTGATGTAGGACCAGTTTATAGTCCAATCAGCTCATCAGCCTGGGCTAAAATAACTTCCAATACCACCCAACATCCACTCAGGCATCCATTCAATGAAAATTCATTGGGCCTTCTTAAAAACACAGTGGGATTCAGGAAGACTGAAGAAAGTCAGTAAAACCCATTCCCTGACCTCAGGGTGCAGACACCTGGGCAGGAGATACAGACGTATAAATAAATAATTATAATCAACCATCATAACTGTAATGTGGCCCCACTCCGGTGCACCAGTCTCATATTCAGTGAATTCCCACTCACCCATTTTTCCTGTTTTCCAACTATGTTGAATTTTTTGCTATTTAGAAATGTGCCAGGTTCTTTCATACCTGCATATCTTTACTTCATCTCCAGTGTTTGGAATGCCCTCCCTGAGCCTCTGCCCAGTGAATCGCTATTCATCCTTCAAGACTTTGCCCAATATCCCCACCTCTGTAAGGCCTTCCCGGATACTCCCAGGCATAACTATTAGCTTCTTTTTTAGGGCTGCCTCTTCTCGGTTTATACCTCTACTCTAGCAAATTCTTACATTGTGCTGCAATCGTTGTTTAAATGTCTGTGCTTTCTACTACTTGGAGGGCAGCCCCTATGTTTTAAGGACTTGTGGCTTTTCTAGCTCCTCACCTACCACTTGGCACACAAGTGGATTAGGAACTAAATGCAAAGCGGCAAAGGTCAGCCAGGGAAAACTGGCCCTCACCTCAGAGCGAAGGGCCTGAGGCAAACCCCACTTAAATCAGTCACCCCTTGTGTGCTGTCCAAGCCCCTGCCTCACTCCTGTCTGCTTCCTAGTGTGGGGGAGGATGGTTTCTTTGTGTCTGAGCTCATCCTAGGCCACAAAGGGCTGCAGTCTCAACAGGGGACGGAGTGGGGTAGCAATGGGGAAAGGACTGCATCACTCTGAACAAGGTTGATTCTTTGGGCTGCAGTGGATCTCTGCTGTGTACAGCAGCCAACTCCAGTATCTTTTGCCTCTTTTGATTTTGGTAACCAAGAATCTGGGCTCCATGGAAGTGGCTTCTAGAAGTGGTAAAGTTTGCCTGGAACCAATATATTAAGGCTACTGAAGTAAATATGTGAGAAGAAATGAGGAATCCACATTTGAAATTAAGTATAAGTGACCTTCCTTCTTCCCTCCCTCCTTCCCTCCCTCTTTCCCTCCTTTTGTTCCTTCCTAAACGTGGAAAAACTAACTCATATTACTGGTAGATGTCATTTTTATATATCTGAACACATTATTAAAGAGTCCATTAAAAAATCCATTTCCACCAAGTGAAATTAATTAATTGTAGAGTCTTTCATTTGGTCTTCATTTATCCCACAAAAGAGGGTAAGATGTGAAAGTTGCCCTCAAGAAATTCACAGTCTGGAGGCCACATTTAGTTCACTGATAGCCCTGCCTTTTCCCCCAGAGTGAGACATTTCACTCCATAGATGGTTCTTATGGAGGAACTTTAATTAATTGATTAATTAATTAGCCCACAACTAGGCTAACTGGTGACTTTTCCAAGAAAAGTTACTGAACTGAAGCTCAAACAATAGAAAACTAGACTAGAGTGTGTATGTCTGCAGATTAGCGTCTGTATACAAATATTCATAAATACAAAGCCAGGGGGCTGAACATGACACAGACATTGCCCACTGCCATGGCCGCCATGCGGATCAGCAGGGGGCCGGGGGGCAGGTGGGAGTCGCGGCTTCTCACCCGGCCAGAGGCAGTGGTTTCCTCCCCAGCAACTGGGGTCCTGCAGCTCATCCCCCCCGTGACCCTTCACTCTGCCTCCTTCTCCATGGATACTGGGGAAGAAGAACCTGCCATGCCTGATCCAGACCTCAACCTGCTCCTTTAATAGGTTCGTTAGGGAACCGCTGACTGAAACCACCCTCCTTGGCCCGGCACCATGATAACCACTTGCATGAGCTGTCTCTCAACAGGAGAGCCCGATAAGGAACACGGTGCTGCAGCCGAACACCAACCGGGAGCAATCGGGAGGGGTCCAGAAGAGGGAGGAGACGCCAGCCCATAATAGTGTCCTGGCAACAGCCCAGGATCCTTCACGCTGGACTCCATCTTGGCTGAGAATTGCATGTGCCACCAGGAAGTACCCTGATTCAGACCAAATATGGGCCAAGCAAGATGATTGGCCAGAGACAACCTGGAAACTAACACCATTACCATACAACCTGCGACTGCGAGCCACGTGGCAGAGCGGTTCTCCTGGGTTCCCTACCCTGCTGCCCTCCACACGGGCACCCCTTCCCAATAAAGTCTTTTGCTTGGTCAGTACTTGTGTCTTCTTGGACAATTCATTTCTGAGTGTTAGACAGGAGCCCACTCTCGGGCCCTTCCTGCAACAGGTTCAATTCCTGGTCCTCCCATCTCACCAGCAAAGGCACAGAATACAGGCTTGCCGCCTCCTTGAAATGGTTTGACGTGATCCTAAGAGGCTCCAAAAATCCGGGTGTTGTTTCTACTCCTTATTATACTAACTCCATCTTTTCTCCTCTGGGGGTCACAGCAGCCCTGTGTGCAGGGTCTGTGATGGGCCAGCTTTCGGGTCCTGAAGCCTCAGTAAATTGGCTTTGTGGGATGTATCTTCATTTCACAGAAGAGAAGCTGGAATTCAGAGTGGCTGACCCAAAAGATATTCAGTAAGTCAAAGCCATTCTGGTAAGTTATGAGGAAAACCAAAGCTATGTTGTTAAAGTTTGAGAAACGCACATTCCAGAGCCGTAGTTTTCTCCTCGGCACGGCCAAGGGCCAGATAAAGCACAATTTGCTTCCATTTCTTTTCTTGAATGAAGTAAACAACACCACCTTTGAATTCATTATGTCAAATTAACTTCAGAGAAACGAGGAACACAGCCCAAGAAAGCACCATTAGGGAAAAAAAGTTTCAAAACTACCGATCTGCCGTATGCAACCCCACAGTCTTCCAAACTGAACGCGGCATTTGCCCAGAGAGCAATTTCATCTTGCAGAGACAACCCTGTCCTGGGGCAGGAAGAATTTGAGTAAAAAAGCGCAAGCATCAGCGTAAGTCCCAACTTCAAAAGAAGTATAATCACCATTTCCGGAAACTCTCTCCTTCCAGATCAACAGGGTCCCCAGGTTGAGGATGAGTCACCTCCCACCCCCAGAGTTTCCCCCAAACCACACATTCCTCTCCCTGTCCTCGGCAGTCATTTGCATACGTTCTAACCTAAACTGGGGCCATTTATAAAAGGGCTTGTGTTTAACTTTATTCAATTCCAGCGCTTTCTTCCAGCTACCCAATCTGTACGTAATTAAAATCATATTGAGGCAAACGTTGAATGGTATGAAAAGTTTTACCATATGTATACAACTGACTAGCTGTAGAATTTGGCATGTCTGCAGTTATCCCATTAAGAGGGGCGAGCCTGGCTTATTTTGGAGTATACGTTATATGTTTTGGATCGGTCCTGTTTTTTTACTTCTATTAAGGCTGTCTGTGATGCTTAACCCTTTGTCAACGGTTGCCACAATGTGCTCCTGCATTGCAACAATGAGGACCACTGAACGCTGACTCAAAAATTATTTGGCTCCTTTGAATATTTTCCACTTTCTGAACCCAAATTAGCTTTCTCAGTCTTGACAACAAAGGCTGAGCAGATACCATCAAAGCCTCTGGGATAGGGTGGAACTGAAGGGAGAAAACGCAGATGGAATCATCGCTCCCAAATCCTAAAGGCAGAGGGCACTCCTTAAAGCTTGAAAGAGGTAATTTTAGGACAAAAAGAGGAAGTACTGTGCTACTGTAGATAATAAAAATATGAAACTTATGTCCCGTGAGGGAGCAGATAAAATATAAAGGGATTCAAGAAGGAGTTAGCAAAGGTCATGCTGACAGATCCACCTTTGAAGAACATTCCAGACATTCTGAGACTGAGACCAGAGAAGGAAAACCTATCTTTCCACCTTATCACATGCCCCATTCTACCCACCCTCCTGCACAACCATAAAAAAAACTGGAGGCCTTTGTGGAGGAAGAATTCTAGCTGGATGGGCCTCCGGTCTGATTCTCCAGGTCACTGTACTCCTACTCGATCTAATTTGTAGTTAGTATAGCTGCAAAGTTGCAATTTTGCTTTAAGATATTCTTCAGTATAGATTTCAGAATGAATTAAAGTCTCTCTTAACATGTGACGTGAAGAAACACATGTTCTTAATCTGTGGGTTTAAAATTGTTTTCGAATTACATCAATGAGACATAGCCTCAAAAGAAGAATCAGGCCACCAACCCTCAAACACTAGAGTATAAGAGCAGTGTAGGATAATACTACTTTCCACAATGTCTTACAACAGATCAAGCGTTAACATTCTTTGCAAAGGGACCTTCATCTGAAGCTAAGAACAAAACAAAACAAAAAGCAACAGAAGTTGCATTTGGGGCTTCCCTGGTGGCGCAGTGGTTGAGAATCCGCCTGCCAATGAAGGGTACACGGGCTTGAGTCCTGGTCCGGGAAGATCCCACATGCTGTGGAGCAACTAAGTCTGTGCGCCACCACTACTGAGCCTGTGCTCTGGAGCCCGTGAGCCACAACTACTGAAGCCCACGTGCCACAACTACTGACGCCCGCACGCCTAGATCCCGTGCTCCACAACAAGAGAAGCCACCGCAGTGAGAAGCCTGCACACCACAACAAAGAGTAGTCCCTGCTCACCGCAACTAGAGAAAGTCCACGCACAGCAATGAAGACCCAATGCAGCCAAAAATAAATAAATAAAATAAATTAATTTTTTTAAAAAGGAGCTTTGGAACCCAGTGGGTGCTAGTTGCTTGCTGAAGACAGAAGTCTTGCTAAGCAGCTCTGAGGATGGAGTGAGGCCAAAGGTAGCCATCGCCCCCAGGAAAGGGAGCAGGGAAAGAAACGTTCTCAAGTCATGAGTCAGTCAAGTCCCCAACCAGAGAGCAAATCCTGGGTACTCAGTACCAGATGCAAACCTACAGAATGTTAAGATTACAAAACTGTAGAATAAACGTGGAGAATTCATCCTTTTCTTTTTTCCTTTGGCCACACCGTGAGGCTTGCAGGATCTTAGTTCCCCCACCAGGGATTGAACACAGGTCCCCTGCAGTGGAAGCATGGAGTCCTAACCACTGGACCATCAGGGAATTCCCAAAAACTCATCTCTTAAAACAGGAAGCCGATAGGAAGGTTATTGTGAAATGTTTAAAGATGGTTTTGGAGACAAAAATTTTGTATTTAAAGCTTAGTTACACTAAAACACTAATTTAAACCATATATGCATCCCAATTTTCATAGCAACATTATTTACAATGGCCAAGATATGGAAGCAACCTAAGTGTCCATCAATAGACGGATGAATAAAGAAGATGCGAGACACACACACACACACACACACAATGGAATACTACTCAGCCTTAAAAAGAGAATGACATTTTGCCATTTGCAACAACGTGGATGGATTTGGGGGCATTATGCTAAGTGAAATAAGTCAGACAGAGAAAGACAAATATGGTATGATATCACTTATATGTGGGATGTAAAAAGCAAAACAAACTAGTGAATATAACAAAAAAGAAATGGACTAACAGATGTAAAGAACAATCTAGTGGTTACCAGTGGGGATAGGGAAAGGGGAGGGGTAGGATAAGGGTAAGGGATTATGAGGTACAAACTACAAGGGAGAGGACGCAAATCAATAAAATTAGAAATGAAAAAGGAGAAATCAAAACTGACACTGCAGAAATACAAAGGATAAGAGACTACTACAAACAACTATATGCCAATAAAATGGACAACCATGAAGAAATGGACAAATTCTTGGAAAGGTACAATTTTCCAAGACTGAACCAGGAAGAATTAGAAAATATAAACACACCTATCACAAGTAATGAAATTGAAACCATAATTAAAGATCTTCCAACAAACAAAAGTCCAGGATGACATGGCTTCACAGGCAAATCCTACCAAACATTTAGACAAGAGCTAACACCAATCCTTTGCAAACTCTTCCAAAAAATTGCAGAGGGAGAAACGCTCCCAAATTCATTCTATGAAGCCACCATCACCCTGATACCAAAACCAGAAAAAGATATCACAAAAAAAGAAAATTATAGACCAATATCACTGATGAACATAGATGCAAAAATCCTGAACAAAATTCTAGCAAACAGAATCCAAGAGCACATTAAAAGGATCATACACCATGATCAAGTGGGATTTATCCCACGGATGCAACGATTCTTCAATATACGCAAACCAATAAGTGTGATACACCACATTAACAAATTAAGGAATAAAAACCACATGATTGTCTCAATAGATGTAGAAAAAGCTTTTGACATAATTCAATACCCATTTATCATAAAAACTCTCCAGAAAATGGGCAGAGAGGGAACCTCTGACAACGTAATACAGACCATATATGACAAACCCACAGCAAGCATAATATTCAATGGTGAAAAACTGAAAGCATTTCTGCTAAGATCAGGAACAAGACAAGGATGTCCACTCTTGCCACTCTTATTCAACATAGTTTTGGAAGTTCTAGCCACAGCAATCAGAGAAGAAAAAGAAATAAAAAGAATACAAATTGGAAAAGAAGGAGTAAAACAGTCACTCTTTGCAGATGACATGATACTATACATGGAAAATCCTAAAGATGCCACCAGAAAACTACTAAAACTAATCAATGAATTTGGTAAGGTTGCAGGATACAAAATTAAGGCACAGAAATCTCTGGCATTCCTATACACCACCAACAAAAAATCAGAAAGAGAAATTAAGGAAACACTCCTATTTACCATTGCAACAAAAAGGATAAAATACCTAGGAATAAACCTGCCTAAGGAGGTGAAAGACTTGTACTCAGAAAACTATAAAACACTGAAGAAAGAAATCAAAGATGACATAAACAGATGGAGAAATATACCATGTTCTTGGATTGGAAGAATCAATATTGTGAAAATGACTATACTACCCAAAGCAATCTACAGATTCAATAAAATCCCTATCAAATTACCAATGGCATTTTTCACAAAATTAGAGCAAAAATTTTTACAATTCATATGGAAACACAAAAGACCCCGAATGGCCAAAGCAATCTTGAGAAAGAAAAACAGAGTTGGAGGAATCAGGCTCCCTGACTTCAAACTATACCACAAAGCTACAGTAATCAAGACAGTATGGTACTGGTACAAAAACAGAAATATAGATCAATGGTACAAGATAGAATGTCCAGAGATAAACCCACACATGTATGGTCACCTTATCTTTGATAAAGGAGGCAAGAATATACAATGGAGAAAAGACAGCCTCTTCAATAAGTGGTGCTGGGAAAACTGGACAGCTACATGTAAAAGAATGAAATTAGAACACTACCTAACACCATACACAAAAATAAACTCAAAATGGATTAAAGACTTAAGACCAGACACTATAAAACTCTTAGAGGAAAAGATAGGAAAAATACTCTTTGACATAAACCACAGCAAGATCCTTTATGACCTACCTCCTAGAGTAAAGGAAATAAAACCAAAAATAAACAAATGGGACCTAATGAAACTTAAAAGCTTTTGCACAGCAAAGGAAACCATCAAAAAGACAACCCTCAGAATGGGAGAAAATATTTGCAAATGAAACAACAGACAAAAGATTAATCTCCAAAATTGTATATTTTGGAGCTCAATATCAAAAAAAACAAACAATCCAATTAAAAAATGGGCGGCAGACCTAAATAGACATTTCACCAAGGAAGACATACCTATGGCCACGAGGCACATGAAAAGATGCTCAACATCACTAATTATTAGAGAAATACAAATCAAAACTACTATGAGGTATCAACTTACACCGGTCAGAATGGTCATTATCAAAAATTCTAGAAACAATAAATGCTGGAAAGGGTGCGGTGAAAAGGGAACCCTCTTGCACTGTTGGTGGGAATGTAAATTGATACTACCACTATGGAAAACAGTATGGAGGTTCCTTAAAAAACTAAAAATAGAACTACCATACGACCCAGCAATCCCACTACTGGTCATATACCCTGAGAAAACCATAATTCAAAAAGAGACATGTACCAAAATGTTCACTGCAGCACTGTTTACAATCGCCAGGACATGGAAGCAACCTAAATGTCCATCGACAGATGAATGGATAAAGATGTGGCACATATATACAGTGGAATACTACTCAGCCATAGAAAGAAACAAAATTGAGTTATTTGTAGTGAGGTGGATGGACCTAGAGTCTGTCATACAGTGTGAAGTAAGTCAGAAAGAGAAAAACAAATACCGTATGTTAACGCATATATATGGACTCTAAAAAAAAAGGGTACTGATGAACTTGGTTGCAGGGCGGGAATAAAGAGGCAGACAAAGAAAATGGACTTGAGGACATGGGGTGGGAGGGCAAAGCTAGGGCAAAGTGAGAGTAGCATCGACATATATACACTACCAAATGTAACATAGTTGGCTGGTGGGAAGCAGCAGCATAGCACAGGGAGATCAGCTCGGTGCTTTGCGATGACCTAGAGGGGTGGGATAGGGAGGGTGGGAGGGAGGCTCAAGAGGGAGGGGATATGGGGACACGTACATGCGTGTGGCTGATTCACTTTGTTGTGCAACAGAAACTAACACAGTATTGTGAAGCAATTATACTCCAATAAAGAGCTATTAAAAAATAAAACAAGCTACAAGGATATATTGTACAACACAGGGAATATGGCCAATATTTTATAATAACTATAACTGGAGTATAACTTTTAAAAATTGTGAATCACCATGTTTTACACCTGAAACTTATATAATATTGTAAATCCACTATACTTCCATTTAAAAAAATAATAATAAAAAATGAAGCTGGGTTACATGGTAAATAAGGGAAACACGATAGCTGATCTGCCAAGTGAATGAGCAAATAGAAAAAACGAAAGTAGGAAGATGTCACAGTAAGAATAACAGCCTGCGATTAGGGCACAGACAAACTAGCAATGAGAAGGGATGATTAAGTGAAAAGAAAAGTTCCAAATTATAATGAAAACTTGTAAATAAGGATCGTCCATGAGGCCTCTCACTGTTTTAGCCTCTCCCCTGCAGTGTGTTCTCCTCACACTGCTTCATGAGGCAAACAGGGAAGAACAGAGCCCCCCAGTCTATAGACAAGGGGACAGGCTCAGAAGAGACTTGCATGCCCAAGCGCACAAAATTAATAACTGGTGACCTACTTGACTTGAGTCCTATGCTCTTTTTTGATTAAAGTGCTCCAAGGAAAAAGTAGAAAGAGTGTGTCACCTTTTCCCCCTTTCCTACATCGATTACATGAAAATAAATGGGCTCCGAATGTCTTTCTCCCCTTTGGAAGATGTCATTAAACCATTAGAAGAAAAGTAACTAATTTAGATGATTTATCAGAATATTTCTGAAACAATACCATGAACACCCCCTTCACCCTTATTATCTAAATAGTAATAAAAGTTAGGGTAAAATGGTAGGGCCTTTTAGGAGGCTGGAGCAAAAAGTCTTTCATGTTCTGTTACTTTCACTAAAGACAAAATGGAAAAATGCCGTGTTCCATTTGGGGACCCACCAATGGGACCAGCAAGGATTGAAGGGGCACACAAAGGCTTTCTTTGGCATCAGGCAGAGTTACTCACCTATCTGAGGAAACCAGATAGAAAGAACAATAGATGCAAAATGTACTGTACAAAAGAAACAAATATCGCATTTATCACAATCTTGATTCTAAAAATAAAAGAACTGACTTGGGAACCTGAGTGTCTCAGGGCAGAGGGGATTGAATGATTCATAGACTAGCCTGAATACTCAGTCCCATCTCTTTTCCATGGATTAGTCCCTAATGTTTTTCTGACTTTCTCCTGCTCTCGGTAGGATTTTACATAATGTATGTTATTGGTCTATAGATGAAAACCCATTGGAAACCAGCTCCCTATTTAGTAAATACACTTTAGGACTATTTCCCTTTGCCTGACAAAATTTTGATCTAGGATATTCTCTCCCTACCACCAAACATGTGCAATTTCTTTAATTTGGCTTCTTGGTTCAACTTGAGGTTGAATGCACTTATTGCCACCACAGAGTTGGATAAGAGCAGATCTTCTATTTTCTAACTGCCCTTAATTTAGAAAATAAAGCTTAAACTGAACTAAAAAAAAATTAAATTCAACATAAGAATTACTTTCAGACCAGGCCAGGGAGTCGAGGCTCTACAACCACGCGTATCTGAAGTGATCCAGGAGCATAAGGTGTTTTAACCTAAATAATGGCTCTGTATTATCCTAACTGCATGTCCACAATTTTCAATCCATTCTTTCTGCAGGCTGGGAAAACTGTTAGTTCCGATCACTGCAGGAAATTGAAAAATTCTCTTCTTAGGAGACGGTTAGGCTGAGAATTGGTAAGTGGCAGGATGAGAGGGGGATCTGACTGGAGCCCAGAGAGTGAGATTGCTCCTCGTCCTGCAATAATCCTGTTAAGTGGTTCCCGGCACAACACAGTCTGGGCTTGAAGTGGCTGTAAGATAATGAACGAGTCTTTAAGTGTCACTTAGCTGTAGAGGTAAAACTCCAGTCCCAAACTCCAGGGCTCATCAGCAAACACTGAACATGAGGACCCTTGAAGGAGCCCCACTTCCCTGAGAGTCTTGTGTTGTAGCAGTTACAAAATGCTCCTTGGAGAAAGGGGCCTCACCTTATTTGGGCAGAAGCAGTTTACTCTGTGCGCTAGAAACTCATCCTGTCTAGACTACAGGGTTGATCTCAAGGGTCCTACAAGTGATGAGGAAACCTCTCCAGTTCACTTGCCAAGGTAAAGACCTGAGGTTCACTCTCACAGCAATTATAATCAATCTCGAGACATCCTTTGGGCAACAGAGGATACAGAGACAGCTGCTTCTTCATTAGCCAAGGAAATTAAATAAAAGCCCATCGCGAACAGAGCACGCACTGGCTGATACCAGCTCAGTCCCTGGTGGATGGCCAATCTAGATGAAAGGAAATGCTTTTTTCTCTAGTTGTTCTATCAATTACTGACAGAGGGATGTTAAAACCTCTACCTGTGACTGTAGATTTGTCTGTTACTCCCTTAAATTCTGTCAATATTTGCTTCGCATATTTTAAGCTCTGTTACCAGATATTTACAGATTTATGGTTGTTATGTGTTCCTGGAGAATTGACCCTTTTATCTCAGATAATATTCATCATCCTGAAATCTATTCTATCTTGCATTCGTTTGGCTATTCCAGCTTTCTAAAGCATACTGTTTGTAAGACCTATTTACTCCATCTTTTTACTTTTGATCTACCTGTATTTATATTTAAAGGCAGCATGTCATTGGGTCTTTCTTTTTCTCCAGTTTAATAATAATCTCTGCCTTTAAATTAGAGCGTTTACTCCGTTTACGTCCATTTACTGTTAGTTACTGATGTGGTTGGATTTAAGTCTGCTACTCTGATTTGTTTTCTGTCGGTCCCACCTGGATTTTTAAAAATTCCGATGCGCCTCCTTTCTTATTTCTTTCTGGGTTAAACAGATTTCCATTCTCATTTCCTTTCTGTCTTTTAACTGTGCCTCACTGTATTTTCTTCAGAAGAGCTAATACAACTTTATAGAGAACAAAAACCAAATGCCCTGGTGCCCTTTGCTTCACGATACTGTATCAGTACAGAAAACTACGCAACCAGTTACTGAGCAGAGTTGAGAATCCTGCACCTCCACCCCCCACCCGCGCCCCAAAGTCCTTATCAATAGGGAAAGACAATTCTTCTTCTTCTTCTTCTTTTTTTTGGCCGCACAGCACGTGGGATCTTAGCTTCCTGACCAGGGATCAAACCCACACCTCCTGCAGTGGAAGCACGGAGTCTTAACCACTGGACCGCCAGGGAAGTCCCGACAATTCTCCCTGTCTTCTTAAGAGCCCCTCTAGTGCTACGATTCCACACACGAAAAGACTGTAGAAGTTCTTCTTTAAGTTCTCTTGATAGTAATTTTTATAAAATTTAAATCCCTGGATCTTCATGGCCACCCACCTAAGGATTCAAATTCCTAAACTTCTGTTTTGTTCCCTTGAGCCTCTTCTGCGAACTTCCTCTCCACTCATACAGGATTGCAATCCATTCTCTGAAAATACGTTTTATAATCAAGCTTCAGGACTGAGAGAACTGAATAAATCTAAGGCTTGCAAGGAGCTCCCTCTTGAGGTAGCCTTTATAAAGATGCTGAAAACTTTGTGTTTGTATGAATTGGTTGTTACAGTTCCAGCTTCAGGAGCTAATAAAATTAATCCAAAAGCTATGTTGGCTAAATTATGGAAGTAAATATCTTCTTATTATAAGTAATTCTAATTCCCAGAAGACCATATAACCTCCGGCAGAAAAATAAACACAGTGCCTCACTAAATGCATGCCCTAAATATAAAATACACTAACAACCAGAAAGATAAATGTGGTCCTAGAGTTCTGGTTTTAGATATTGTTCGTTATCTTGCAGAAAGGCAAGTTTTCTCCAGAGAGAGAGATGGCGGGTGTGGGTTTAGGTGCGTCTCCTGAGTCAGAGGGACCAGGGTATGGAGACTGGCTCTGCCACTCTGCAGCTGTGTGAGTCTGGGGGAGTCTTTAAATCCCCTTAAGCCATCTGCGAATGGGGGTGAGAAGAGAGTCCGCCTCAGGGGGTGTGAAGGGAATGAAGTGTCAGGCTGCAGGGGGACGTTAGCAAGGCACGGGAAGTGCTTGGGTGCTAAGTGCCCCATTACTTCCATTTATAAGACTCTTAGATGAAGGGCAGGACACCATTTAAAAAAGAAATCACCAGGATGCTTCTTGCATTCCTGATTACTGCACACTTCCTACTCTAGCTAAGGAAACTAATGTTTTCCCTAGGTTTTTCATCTTCCTTTGGGGCATCATCTGCTAAATTCACACAGCAATGAATGAACTTCTTTAAGGTAGTGTACAGAGGATACTTGGACAAGCACAGTCAGTTCAGTGGAAGAGTCAGTTAAGTCACCTGCCTGATTTTCACGGTTCAGCTAAACTTACTGACAAGGGTATTACGCTGGGTCTCCTCCCGAAGCTCTTACGAGCTTTCTGACGTGATCCTTGAGAAGTAGAAGGAACAGACTGTCCGGAATTTCTGCTGTAGTTCCTTTAACTCCCTCCACCTCCCAGCCTGGTATTAGAACAGAGGTGACACACACTCTTCTGCAGATGCAACTTGCCAATGGGACATTGTTGGGAACTTCTTCGTCAGTCTCCTATTTATTTTTGTTTGTCTGTCTCTTTTTGGTCTCCACCTCTGTGCATATACTCAAACAGCAAACAAAGCTGGGAAACTAGCAGGGAAGTCTGCAAGATTTGAACCGTCTGGGGAAAACAAGAAGGAACAAGAGGCAGGAAGATAATGAGCTCGGTTTCCAATAGATTAAATTGAAAGACCAAGGGGAGGTGTAGTCGGAGAGTTAGGTAGTTTGACATAGTACAACCCATGACTTGTGTACTAAATCTAACCTACTTGCTGGAATAAAGTGCAAAGTTTGCACGTTTTCACAATCACAGGAGTTTTGGGATAAAACAAGCTATTTCAACGTGTGTGATGACCACAGCTGTGCCCTTGGCCTCCAGAGGATGGGGATTTACTTTTTCCCCTTTGCCATTAAGAAGATGGGAAAAAAGTGTGACGTGCCGCCCTAAGAACATCAGGAAAATGCCCCCATCCCGGGTACGGTTTTGTAAAACCTCTTTTCAGTTTCACCCTGCTGGCCTTTCAAAGCGCCTTCAATACGGAAGTCTTCACTTGAGGAGCGGGCGTGCAAGAAGGAAGCTCAGAACCTTCCAGGGGCACAAGATGTTGCCCATATGGGGCACCCTGACTCCCCCGATGTCCCTCCCTTCAGAGCAGGTACCAAAAACCCCTGGGCCCACCTGGTTCCCCAGGCTTTAAAGGTGAGAGACTTCCAGTTGTGTCAGGGAAGCAGGGACCCAGGGGCAGGCTGGGCTTCCTGTCCTGTGAAGGATGGGCTGTGACAGGGGCAGGCTGTGTCCTTTCCCACCCGCCTCTTGGGACCCAGGAAGGCCTGGGAAGGTCCTCACAGTGAAAACAGAAGCCACACATCGCATTTCCCAACTGCCCCACCGTGACATCTTTTCAAATCTTGACTTGTCCTCGATGGAAAACTTAGAAAGGAAGGTCATAAGCAGGCAGCTTTTAAAATCAGGAACACACTACTTAAAGCTTGCGGCTCTGGCCTTTTTTTCTGCAAGGTCACGGCCACCGTGAGCTGTTTTCGTTAGGATGGTCAGTGAACCTTGCGGAGATGTGCGTGGTCTGAAATGAAGGAATGAGAGTGTGTGTGTGTGGACATGTGGGTCTGCGTTAAAACAGCCTGAGTTTAAAAGCATCCCCTGGGAAATCCCAAGTTCCAGTTTTTAAAAACATTAGCTCTCAATAATTACAGCTCAGATCCTATGAAACAGATAAACAGAATTCCCCCCATTTTCTGATAAGAAGACGGGCACTATGCACTCCTAATATCAGTGTTCTTCCCTACGAGGTCTGAGTCCACAGAGCTATTCAGGTCAGACACCTGCTTCAAGGCAGTGGAGACTTAGTTTGAGAGTGCAGACTTGAGATCGAGGTCCCCTTTCCATTTATAAGTTTGAAACAGGGAACAATTAAGAATTGAGTGTATTTATTTTGGCACAGAAAGAATCGGGGTGGCGGGAAAACATTTGGTCCCGGGTTCTCATCTGCTCATCACGTCACCGAGTTGTGTTCTCAGCACGTCGTGACTGAGTGGATGGGCCAGACCGGACCCCGTGGGGAGGTGAAGGGGGGACCAGATGGAAAGAGGAACAGCAGAAACAATGAGGGCTGGAGGGGACCTTCTCCACGGGAAGGAGGATAAGCACGAGGGAGGGGATTTGCTGCTGCCAGGGCCACGTACCCAAGGGCATCAGGAGCCGGCCAGGCTCTGCGGTCAGAAGTCGGACAGCAGAGGCTTCGCCCACCCCTTGACCTTGAGGACCCACGACCCTCCCAGGGCTGACTGATGGCTGTGCCCGTCCCGCCCGCAGGTTATCAGGGCGGAAAGCCACTCCCTTCTGACACCACTCTCTGGGTTTCCCTTGGTGACCCCAAGAGGACATACGGCATTTATAGGGTGTCTCCAGCCTTGCCCTGCAGGTCTCACTCCTGTCCTTTCCCATTCTGCCCATCCTGTCCCGGCTCCTACAAGGGATCTGGACCGTTCCTAGTGAAACGAACGACAGCTCCCGTTTACTGACTCATCACGACGCTCCCAGCGCTGTGCGGATGGCTTTACCGCACGTTCCGCATTTGATTAATCCTCACACCAATTTCCATCTCTGCTGCTCACCGATGTCACCCCTGACCAGCGGACCCACAATGCTCCCTGCCCTCTCATCCCCCCGGCTCTCCAAGACCCCATACGGCCACCCCAGGGCCCCTCTGCTTAGACTGCTACTTTCTCCACCTAGAAAAATGGCTCCATGTCTATGCAGCCGGAAATCTTTTGACCACGCCCCCCCCCCACACCCTTATTCCCAGCCCACCGGGAAGTCCTACTGAGGCTGTCTCCAAAAACATGCACCCTCTTCTCTCACTTCTCCTTCTCTCATCTTTGTGTAGCCCCCTTGACCTCAGGAGAGCCCTGGGGCTGCTCTCCCACTGGGCCCTCTTCCATCTTTTCCTCGCAGGGCAGCAGAAGTGATGTGATTAGAATGATAACATTCTCCCACTTAATCTCCTCGGGGCCTGCCCGGCACCCCTGGAAACGAATCTGAACTATAGTCACAGCCGAAATGTCACCTCTTAAGAGTTTTCCTTGGCAGTACTTTTAATCTCCTCTCCTCCCCTGCCCCCAATTCTCTCCCTCAGACTCTGACTTTCATCATTGCACTTATTACAACTGAAATTATTTTAGCCACATCTTTGTGGCTTTCTGTCTTAGAACATACAGACCATGCACGTAGCTCATACGTCAGAACCTACGTCCTATGTAGGAAGGGTGCTTGTTTATTCACGACTGTATCCCAGGGCCCTGATAAATATTTGTTAAAGGTTGAATAAACGACCCATCGGGTACTTGGATTTTGTCCTTCCCCTTCCCTCCACCCCACCTACCTCATTCAACTCTCCACTTTTCAGCTCTCCTGGTTTTAGTGAAATGCTCTCCCCAATAGCCTGCCTTCCCGCCAGAGGAAGGAGATCAGACGTCGCACTGGAGACCTCTGGTTCTTGGTTCCCACCTCCCTGAACATCTCCCTCAAGAACTGCTGCGCCTAAAGTCACAGGTGGAATTCCTGGGCTACATCCCTGTCTGGCCAAGGCAGCTTCGAGATGCAAGACACGTTACAAGCAATCCTGAAATAGGAGGCCCCAGAGTGATAAGGGGCTTCCTACGATTCACTGGGTTTGGACATTGTTTTCTTTTACCAGCAACACATTCTTCACTTTCTTTACCAGTCTGCTGAAATATAAGGCCAAAATATCTCAGGAGAGGAAGCAGGTTAATCCTGGCTGCGAACCCGCCCGAGTGCATGAAAGCCCTGCTCGGGCTCTGCGCGGGGAACCAAACACCTCCACAGGTTTACTGTCCTTCTCTCAGTTTCTGTCTGGGTGATCCTGGTGCTTGGCTGGGTAGGTCGATAGCTAGGGAGACAGAAACGGGGTTCAGCTGCAGCCCCACCAGCTGTGACATTAAGCGAGTTACCCTACCTTTCTAAATGCCATCATACACAGAATACAAGCTAGATGTGCTATGAGAATTAAGGAAGAAAATGTGTCTAAAGGGCCTGGTGTGGAGCCTGGTACATAGGAAGTATTCCACAAACGAGCTGTTCCTTGTGTGTGTGTCACTAGCCGGGTGTGTGTGAGGGGCAGAGGGGTGTGGGCGCATCCTTTCACAGGTCGGTCCCCAACACTGGTGCGCTCCACCCCCGAGCCCATGTCGGTAGGAGGCTAGTCTCTATCGGGGGGGTCAGTCACCCCAGGGGGTCCCACAACCCCCTCTGGCCGGCCACTTGCCTGTCCTCTTCCTTTGGGGGGAGGGGAAGGGGAATGGGTTCAGCGGGACCAACCACCTGGCATTAATCCCAAGGAATTTCATGCCGGTGTTCTGGGGACATTTTATAAACTCGTTGAGGTCATTTGGATTTTCACTGAGGTCTTCTGAAGGATCTCACTGAGTCAGGGTCCCCGTGAATTTGATCAGCGTGCCTTACGCGCTGTCCCCAGACCATTGGGAAAGATATGGAAGAGGACGGGGTGGGGGGGCTTGGAACAGGTTTTGCTTGCGTGACCTCTCGAGCAGTCTGGCTCCATAACAACACTACCATTGAACTGCCAAGGGTCTTTATTTACATTCTGTTACTGGAAACTGCACCCATCTTCCCCACACCAGCATGTTGATTCTGTAAAGATGGCGGGACTTCTTAAAGTTGCCGGGAGGTAAATGCATGGCAGCCCAGTGAATGTGAAAAGAAGATGCCACGCAGCCTGGCTGCTGCTTACACGGCCAACTCTGATTATCCCAAGACTGTGAGTAAGGGCCGCTTACGTCCACATGAAAGTGGCACTTATAGTCTGTCCGGTGCTAGAAAGAAATCCTGAAGGGCAGGTCACACAGATGGTCCTGAAGTGAAAGTCTGATGATGTGCTCTGCAGGAAAGTGACTCAGTGCTATGAGATGACGTGACAGGGGGCGCTGACCCAGAAGGAGGGTCAGGAAGGCTCCCCAGGGGGAGTTTACATGGAGGCAAGATCTGAGGATGAAGCAGAAGTTGGCCAGACAAGGTGGGGAGAGGTGGGGGGACGTTAGAGAAAGGTGTGAAGCCTGAAAAAAGACATTGTCCCCCGAATATGAAAGGAAAACTACAAAGTTGACATTACTGTTTAATAAAATGCAAATAAAACAAAACACGCTCTCAGCTGTCTTAGGGCCTAGTAGTCATAAACCTTTCACTGTTTGGGGAAAATGTGCAGTTTTAGATACTCTCACTTGATCAGACTCCTCAAGCACGTGCAAGATGGCTGAGAGATCACAGGCATTCAAATGAAAGGAGTCACTCATAGTTCAATCATCTCAAAATTATTTGAAATACGGAAACCTTTAAAATATTATTTGCACCAAAAACTATCTAATGTGGCATGTGGGTGCATTTGAGTGTTTGATATATGAGCTGGGAGCCTTCAAAAGAAAGCCTTGACACAGCCCTCAGGGCACGGCATCTTGGCAGGATGGAGGACACCAGTGCAGCTCGAGCTCAGGGCGGGGGGAGGCTGGGAGGTAGGCAGGGTAGGGGCAGGTCACTGCAGGCCAGTGCAGGGCACATTAGGGATCCGGGTTTTATTCTTAAGAGCAATGGGAACAGGTGTGTGTCGGGGGTGTCTCCGTGTGTGATGTGTGTGTGTTTGTACAACAGCTATGGCCGTTCGCAGCCATGGTCACAATCCTAGGGGCCAGGCAAGGGAGGGAGGGGCCTTAGAATGAGGAGGGGAACAGAGCCTGGCTGCGGGAAGAATGTGAGAGGGCAGCCGGTAGGGAGGGGACAGAGGCTACGAATGTCCACAAAGCCATGGAGAAGCTTGATGGAGATGCTCTCCAGATTCTGAAAAGGAAGATCCTTAACCTCTCCATCTCCCCAGGACAGTCTCCACCAGCCACATCCCTCCAAAACCTGGGTCTAAGTGAGCAGGGTCCTGCTCTTCAGTACTACCTTTGTTCTTCCTGGCTGGTGGGGGATGACTGAACTCCTGCATCTGTCACCAAGCCGCTGAGCACAGTTGCACACGTTGCGTACTGCACAAGAGCATCTGTGAAGGGGTGCACGAGGGCTGAAATCCAGCTCTGTTCCTCTCTCTGTGCTGTGTACCCTCGGGGCAAAGGGGGCCCCTTCTGCAATCTGCACAAGGCACAGGCCATGCTGGCAGCAGCCCTGCCCTCCCTGGGGTCAGCCTGGTCTTAGTCCCCAGCACCATAGCATCAGTGGGCACCTACTGGTCTCCAGCAACACAGTACCAAATTCTCTGCCTCCATGAGAACTCTCTGTCCCCCAGAAGAGTCTGCATCTCTCCTCTCCTTCCTTCCACATCCCCACACAGGACGCGGGTCTTCCTTTCCCACCAAACTCCGCCTCCTGTGCTCAACACCACTAGAGCAGCTATGAAACTTTCTAAAGCAGGAAATAATCCTGTCAAAATACTACTTCCTGGAGTGCAAAACTCCTCAAACGTTTGTCACAAGAAAACCAGGATGAGGCTAGGTCAGTAGGCGTGTGTAAAAATAATGCACATCAAAGACATTTTCTAGGCTTTTCCACATGGAGGGCTCAACCAGACCAATCTACCTAGAAAGTTTATTAGCAGCTGTTTTAGAAAAATATGGACTAGTCATCTTTGACTCTATAAATTTCTACGCTTGTGAGAATCATTTATAACAAGAATGTAACCTTTTCTGACTCGGAAATATAAAAGACAAATCAAGAAAAGTTTGAGGTCGGTCATATGACACAGCAGCCGAAATAAAAGGTAAACAGGAGGTGGTCATTCAAGAGTCCCTTATTTTCATCCTCAACTTAAAACTTGAACGATCAGGACTGAGTCCTTCCCAATGCAGTTAAAACATTCATTTTTAAAATAATATGAAAGTGACAATATAATTTCACAATGCAGAATACATTCAACAGAGTAAACAGATGGGATCTGTCAGACCCAGAATCCACTTTCAATCATTTTCCCATTTGTCCTCGAAACAGTCCCGTTAAGTAGGCACAGTTGTCTCCATGTGACAGACGGGAAGTGAAGGCTTAGAGGGAGATGAGGTTAAACACTTAGCGCCTGTTGGAGCTGGGGTTTTCCAATCCAGGCCAAATCGACTCCAGAGCCTGAATTGCTAACCACCAGATTGCACTCTCTCCTGGGGGGCGAGCCCTCGTGAAAACGAAACTATGCTAAAGAAAGAAAAAGGAAATACAAAGCATCCTTTTTCTTAGAGGCCTTTGCCTACTGCTATTTACCATGTGTTTGTGTTCCCCCAAAATTCAGAAAATTAAAAACCTAATCCCAGTGTGATGGAGGCCTTTGGGAGGTGATTAGGTTGTGAGAGCGGAGTCCTTACGAATGAGATTATACGAGAGACCCCAGGGAGCTGCCCCCGCCTTCCTCCACTTGAGGGCTCAGAGACATGGCCCTCACCAGACACCAAATCTGCCAGCGCCTTGATCTTGGGCTTCCCAGCCTCCTGGACGGCGAGAAATAAGTGCCCTTCTTAGAAGCTTAGAACAGCTTCTCCTGTTCTATTTACAGCAGCCTGACGGACTAAGACACCTACTTTCCCCAATTTACGGCCCGAGTCCTGCTAAAACTCTGAGCCAGACTGAATCTTCACTGCAGGTTAAAATAAGGAGGATTTTCGGCAGCTACAACAGCCCTGCCTTCTTCCTAGTGCCTTTGGGATGAAACGTCCCTGGTTAGAGGAAAAGTGGAAACCTCATTCTGTATCACATTAGCGCTGACTCAGGCTGTGATAAATGGGGAATTAGCAGAACCTGCGGCTTAAGCGCCCCCCGCCCACCGATGATGCTTCAAACTTGCTGTGAAACCTGGGGAGTGGAGCTGGGAGAAAAACGTGGCCACCTGAGTTCTGCCCCACTGTGACTGCCTATGTGCTTATGAACAGGTTCCTTTGTTTCAGTTCCCTTATTAGTAAAATCGGTTCGTACTGGAGGGTTACCAAGCTCTTTGCAAATCTGCTGAAAAGGCCATGGCCTCCATCAAAGAAACATTTCCATCTGCCTAAGATGTTGCATACACTCTCAGTGTTCCCAGTTAGGAACCCCTGGGGTTCAAGTGATTGTTCAGGTTCCTTTGGGCTCTGACACTCGATCTTCCTCTGATTCTATCAGGAGGGAATGTACACCGCTCACCTCCCCTCTTCACTCCACAAAAGACCACCTCCCCAGAGCTACATGGGGCAAAATGAGATAGAAAGTCTATCCCCACCCCACCCTGGTCCCTGAGTCTGCACGCAGGAACCACACTCATCCCGACAGACACTGTGTTTATAGTTCCTCCTTTCTTTCTTAATGAAGTTAATTTTTGTTTATTTGAGATGAACACAAAACAAGAAATAAAGATTGGGGAGTGGAAGAGAGATTTCTTAGATTAAAAAATACAATCAGGTGTCAGACTCTAATATGACCAGGACCTAAGAGGTGACAGGCATGGTGTGGGGAGACAATGACAGCCCCACCCCGTTACTTCCTGTCACATCTGTCCCCAGGGATGTCCCTGGCCGGGGTCAGCTGTGATCAGCCAACGTGCCCACCAAACCCATGGAGTCAAACTGGCCTTTTCGAAAGCATCCACTTCCCAGTTTTTCAGATTGACCTGCCAACCAGATCCTGTTCACAAAGAACTGGGTAGATTCACCCCACCCTGGGAAAACAGATAAACACAATAGCCTTATCTCTGAGTGTAACATTGTATCATTCTCTCCAACAAGCTAGCAACAGATGAACAATTCAATTGTCAGGGGGTAAAAAAGGCATCCCACGCGGCAGCAAGTCTGGTTGTCACCCTACCTATTTTCACTTTCATTAAGCCCATCACGTAACCATCCACAGTACATTTCCTTGTCTTTGGAACAGATTAAACGTTATTTTACCCTCGGGATGAATCACGGCAGCCACCACTTCCTGTGCCAAACACATCACCCGCGCTGTCACCGATCATGTAACGTACATGATATTTTCACTACACAGTTGAGAAAATTGCCTGCATGATTATCTCCACTCTACAGCCAGGAAATCAGGGCTCCTCGAGGTGAAGTAACTTACCCCAAATCACACAACAAACAGGAGGCAGGGCTAGGATTCAGGCTCAGGCTCACCAAACCTTTCCCTTCTTCCCTCTAGCCCAGCAGTTCCCAACCTTCTGCATAGTAGGATCCCCTGGAGAGCTTTTAAAACTCCCAACACCCAGGGCACACCCTAGAAATCACAATCTCTTGGGAAAGATGCAGGCATTAGGTATTTTTTGAAGCTGCCCAGGTGATTTTCATGTGCAGACAAGGTTGGGAACGACCGTGTTAGTGCCTGGAAGCATCTTCAGCTGCAAGGATTTGCCAAACAAGCCAAGTACAACTCAAGCAAAGAATAAAATGGAGCAAACTGAAGACTGAGCTGAGCGTCGCTGAGGAGACACACCAGAATAAGGGAATCTGTCTTCTCTAAAGGCAATGGAAGAAATTTGATAAGAGAAGAAACTTACTTAATGCAAGCACCAAGGATTGCAATAGGATGCTGGTTTTTAGCGACTCCATGGTTAAGGGCTGAACAAAAATGCACTACGTAAATCTCTTCTTTTAATTGGGGTTCCTTTTTGCTTCGTTCTCGGGAGGCAAGTGACTCTTTAGTTCATGTTTATTCATGATAGAAGCTAGCCTTTAGTACAGCAGGCTCTGTGGCTGGCACTGCCATGGCCTCCAGAGTGGTAAGGAGCCTTCTGACGGCCTTTTACAACAGCAAAGACAGTAGGATTACAGCCAGTAGGGCATTTGCGTTAGTGCATATAAGAAATATATTCAAATTCCTTAAAAATAGGAGTTCATTGGAAAAGCCTCAACCTCCTACTATGCTAGGAAATAAGAGTTTATTTTGATGCCATCTTGCAGAACCTGTTTGAAAAATTTGATGGTCCAGTTAAGCATCCTGAGGAATTACTGCTTTTAGTTTGACTGTAAATAGAATTTTAGTTGAATGAAACTTTACTGCTTATGTCTCGGCTGAAGTCCAAGAAAGGATAATTAGCAAATGATTTGGTGGTGGTCATGCTTATACTTATTAGAGTTAATACTTTGTTTTAAGTAACATGTATTGCCTGCATGGGTCTATAGTGTTCGTCACTGAATGGAAATCCTTGGATTTCCAAAGCAAACCTACACATCTGATGCATCCTTCTACCTCAGATAAAGACAGGAGCTACTGATAATGAAATCCACAATTCACTGGTTTTCTGTTGTTTTTATTTTCCTCTTTTGTATTTAATAGTAGTATCTTCCTAAGCATGCTATAACTAGACTGAAAACATTGAGTCAACCTACTTCTATGCCTCTGTTTACTGTGACAAGGATCTGGGAAATCCAGCCTTGTTGTTTGTGTACTGCTGAGATGGCTTCAGGAAAATCAGACTCACTCCAGGAAAAATGAGGGCGAAGAGTAACTTTCCATGTATTCCATCCACCCTCTCATTTTAGTCTGTCCTTCTTCCATTAAATACACATATAGTTTGGAAATGAGAGATCTCTTAAGAAACTCTGAATTCGAATGGTTTAAGAGTAGAAATAGCTTCTCCTGTTCTATTTATGGTTTTCCAAAGTCATTTTGTAAAGCCAAAGTCACCGTGCCTGAGAGTCGTTTGAGTTTTTCCCTCCATCCACTTACAGCTGAAACCTGTCACTTCTTGTGTCAAATTTAACGACCATATTCATGGACGGTGGTACTTGTTTCTTTGCTAAAGTTTAGGGATTTCAAAAAAGGGGGGTCCTGTTTAGGATCTGTTGCGAGGAATGTCCAATCAGAGGACCTATTTGCAAAAATCTCTCTCCAGGGAACTTTGCTGCCAGGCCACGGAAATTAGATAAGTCCTTAGAAATATTATGCTTTTGACTATAGGGATGGTTCGCTGTTGTAAGTAAACATAATGCCAAGATTCTTAAAACCAAATAAACAATAAACTGATCACTGGCTAGAAAACAGCAAAAAGATAAACTGTAAGAACTGTTTTCTTTTTCCTACAGTGGAAACTTGAGCTAATAAAAAGCTAGTCATGGGCTTCCCTGGTGGCGCAGTGGTTGAGAGTCCGCCTGCCGATGCAGGGGACACGGGTTCGTGCCCCCGTCCGGGAAGATCCCACATGC